>NW_004797808.1:503913-524200 GCF_000002075.1 Aplysia californica
TGGGGGTGCTATATACACTTGACGACAGCGTAACTGGTGTGTTGCCCTTCATTTGGCCTCTCCTTATGCTCACACTTTGCAACAAAGTATTTATAGTGCTCTGGTGTGGTTTGATTCTTCTTTCCTATCAAATATCTGTCGTCCTTATCTCCCCTTCTTTTTTATGTTTGTTACTCTCTAGTAACACCTCTAATCTTCTGGCGCTTATATGACCTTACGCAGTTGCGAGCGCCATAAAACTTCTACTAGAACTAGATACTAAAATCAGTAGAGAAAGTCTTACATATACAAAACATCCTTTTGCGCAGTAGGTCTGTGTCCGTAGACTAGAGACAGTCTTACACAATCTGTTACTCTATATGTCTGTCTCAGTAGAGTAAGTCTTACATCGTGAATGTACACATGTCATCATTATCTGTCTATCTGTCTGTGAATGTATTGGTAATAATTTCCGTGTTGGTTTTCAGATCTTTCTTTATTTTTCCCTGAGATTAATTTCTCAAAAGGACAGTCCAGACAGTTGTGACGTCAAGTTCTGTCATTAGTCGAGGGAACCATAGACCCACTGCCCCGTCTGCAAGAGGTGAAACCCCTCCATTGACGAAGTGTCGAACACGGACCCCAACCCTCTGGGATCCGTGTGCGACATCTACTTTGGTGTATCTTCCTCTTCTCCTTCCTTCTTTCTTTCTCCTTTCATCCCTTCTTCCACCGTTGACCTCATGTGCCGGAAAACTGTAGGTCTTCCACCCCAAAGAGAAGGCGCCTCGTTGACTGTGAGGGGTGAACCGTCAGGAGGGAAACCAGGTACCTGTTGTTATTTGTTGTTATCAGTTGTTGTATCAATTACAGGGACAGAGACAGAGACAGAGAGAGGGAAAGAGAGAGAAAAGAGAAGGGGGCGGGGTATGGAGGGGAGATGAGGGAAATGGTCTGCATATGAGTATATATTGAAAGTGTCTTTGCGTGTGCCTTCGTGTTTTTTTTTTTGCGTATGTGTGGGTTTTTGTTGTTGTAAATGTCTTACAGCGCTAGCAACTGCATAAGGTCATATGAGCGCACGGGACACATATATTTTCAGTTGGTAAGAAATTTTGAATTTTGCCTGGGTGCAGCCGAAGTCTACTCTTATCGATTTTAGATCACCAACGGGATCTTTAACGTGCGCAACTTGCACACGGCCTTCAGAGATTTTTCGCCCTTGTCTGAGAAGGCTAGGTGTAGATCTTTCCTACCAGAAGATCAGGGATGTGGCTGAAAGACAGCAGTAAGAAGGAGCCAAGAAGTAGCTGTAGAAAGGCTGCAGAAAGAGTTAGGAGCCCAGTGGAGGGGGCAAAGGAAGTGAGGGGGTGGGAGTAGAAAGTGGAGACGAAAGCAGACGACTGAGTATTGCAAGAGAGAAGGGAAGAAGGTGAAAGGAGACAATTTTAGAGAAGAAAATGTTTCGGTCACTACGCGGATTCGAACCCCAGACATTTGAATGAGAGGCGAGTACCTTAACCTCAAGGCCACGAGATCCCATTGCTCCTGTATGTCTGTGTGACAGAGCGCACGAAACGAGAGAAGAGAGAGAGGGAGAGAGAGAAAGAGAGAGAGAGAGAGAGAGAGAGAGAGAGAGAGAGAGAGAGAAAGAGAGAGAGAGAGAGAGAGAGAGAGAGAGAGAGAGATAGGAGGGGGGAGAAAGTGGAGGGGGGGGGAGACAGAGAGAGAGTTGAGGGGCACACACACACACACACACACACACACACACACGTACAGAGAGAGAGAGAGAGGGAGAGAGAGAGAGAGAGAGAGAGAGAGAGAGAGAGAGAGAGAGAGAGAGAGAGAGAGAGAGAGAGAGAGAGAGAGAGAGAGAGAGAGAGAGACAGAGAGAGATTATTAAAGGGGATGAGATAAGGGGGGAGGGGAGGGGGTGCTAATTAGTGTTGTTTAGAGAGTGTAGCATGCGATAAGCCTAAGGAAATATTATGTGATCTGCTCGACGCGAGCCTGTAGTCTGTGAACCTAGAGGTTCATTCTGAGCACGCGTGTACTAGCAGACAATAATTATTATTTTACATTCGTTGATTTTCTCTAGGTTAGGTATTTCCGAGAAAATGAACATCGTGTTTCCACTTGTTTGTGAGCCCCTTATGTGTTTTTCTTAGATACATGTACGTTACGCTCATAAAATAAATGCCTGAGTAATTTTTAGCCATTTTGAGAAAATAAGAAAATATGATTTTCTTTGAACAATCAACTCTGTGAAACGCTTGAATTTTGGTACGCTTAAGTGGTTTTCTATTTGGATTATTCTTTTGTCCAAGTAAGCTATAGGGCTTTGCCATAAAAAGATTAAAAGTGAAAATGAGATTTTTGGACATATATTTGAAGAATCAATACGTACAATCTCCTGATGAAAAAACACGCCATTTCTAGAATCCAGATTCTGGGCTCTCGTGGCGCGATCGTGGCCTAGAGGTTAAGGTGTTCGCCTCTCATTCAAAGGTCCCGGGTTCGAATCTTGTGAAAAATTTTCTTCTCGACAATTGTCCTCTCTCACTTCCTTTCCTGCTCACTGGCAATGTTCTGTCGTCTGCTTTCGTCTCCACTTTCTGCCCTCACCCCTTCACTTCCTTTGCCCCCTCGAGATTTTCTGAGCTCCCGACTCTTTCTGCAGCTTTTCTACTGCTACTCCTTGGTTCCTTCTTACTTCTGTCTTTCAGCCACACCCCTGATCTTCTTGTAGGAAAGATCTACACCTATGCCTTTTCGGACAAGGGCGAAAAATCTCGGAAGGCCCGTGTGCAAGTTGCGCACGTTAAAGATCCCGTTGGTGGTCCAAAATCGATAAGAGCAGGCTTCTGCCTCCACCCGGGCAAAATTCAAAATTTCCTACCAACTGGAAATGTTTGTGTGCCGCGCGCTCATATGACCTTATGCAGTTGCGAGCGCGGTAAAACCCTTACCAAAAAATAAAAAAGAAAAAAAGAAAAAGAAAAATTCAGATGGTAGGCCTATATATCACAAATAATAAAACACTCACATTTATTATTTAGTCTAGTTCAATTCAAGTACCGCATTGTAAGATCTCCAGAATCAACACTGAAATGCACATATGCAAAGTTTCAGTTCATGTGAAGAAGAGGTTATTCGTGGGGATTGTGGAGTTGTCATGCATTGGTTATCAGAAAAAGGAAAAAAATCAACCATAGAAAGACAATACTCTCTTTTTTTTTAAATGAAAAAAGGAACTATCCGATCTCTCTCTCTCTCTCTCTCTCTCTCTCTCTCTCTCTCTCTCTCTCTCTCTCTCTCTCTCTCTCTCTCTCTCTCTCTCTCTCTCTCTCTCCAGTTCCCCCCCTCTGTATTTGCGAATCTGAAGTCTTCAATTACTAACTTAGTGAAGCCAATAAAAACAACAACAAAAAATAAAAATACAATTTGCTAATGGCTCAGCAAACAGACCAACCCTACCGTGTACTAAATGGACTTTGAAACACTTATAATAATATGCTATTTTTGTTTGTCTGTTTCTATGAAAAACTTAAACTGTTTTCACATTGAATGCGCAACAGGCCATGAACAGAATTTCAGGGACGACAATCAGTAGATTAGACACTTATTGTTTTGGCTTGGGCAGCTTTAAACGTTGAGGTTCGATCTTCTATAGGTTGTTTTTTGAAGAGAGAAAGGATACCGATCTGAGGTCAATGAACAGTGAAATGAGATGAAGTACAAATGCATCATCAAGGTTTTCATCGTGTAAATCGAAAGTTAAAAATGTTTTGTAAACTATGTAACAGGCTGCAGTCCGCGTCAATTCACTTGCGTAATATCACCGACCATAAAACTAGTGACTGTAGTTTGATAAAGTGTCAGTTAATTATTAGCCTACGACTTGCATTCTAAACAACGAATACTTTTAAGAACGAAGAGAGACAATGCCCTGTGGGAAACGTCCGTCTGTGACTTTATAAGAGAAGGAAAGGAAATAAATGAAGAAAAAAATATCAGTTGTATAGTTGGAGAAAGATAAAACAAAAGTCTGAAGAATTTCTAAGCTACTAGAGTATCCTTCTCATTACAAAGAGTGAAAACAACATCATAAACTTTTCGTGATAATAAATTCTTTTCTGCAAACCGGAAGTTCAAGTGTTTGTTGTGTGTGACGTACACTTCTATGTCCCGAGTACGGAAGAAGTGTGTTGCCGACTGTAACTATTTGGCCGTCAGACAACAGCTGATGTGAGCACACAGGCCTAGTAGTAATCATGGCTGAAGCAAAACACCACCAGTCAAATTTTAAAGGCTGGCTTTTTAAGTGGACGAATTATTTGAAAGGCTACCAAAAGCGCTGGTTTGTCCTTCAAAATGGGCTTCTTAGTTATTACAGGTGAGTCAACATCAACAACCTGTCTGTGGTGGTGGGCAGTAGCAGAGCAAAGTGCATGATGATTTGTTCTTATGTTTCCTTGAGTTTTATAAAAATCTTGAATTTGTTTTGGTCAATTGGTTCTTGAATGTATGGCAGCCAGTCCCTTTTAGATATATTTTCTCTTTGCACGATGTTGAGAGAGGACTTCCGTAGCCGTAACAAGCGACCACTATGAAACAGAGTAGAATAGAGCTTGCTAGGGTTTGGGGTAAGGCCTAATTTTAGGGTAGGGTTAGGGTTGGGCGGGTAGAACTAGAGTAGGTAAGGGTAGGGGTTGGGACAGGGTTAGATCTAGATCTCTTCTTTATTGTGTTTGTTGGGGTGGTCGCTCGTTACGGAAGTCCTTTTGATGTTGACATGATCATTAGCTGATAGAAGATCTAGATCTAGTCTAGATCTAGAGTCTAGATCTAGTCTATAGCAAAAGGCTCTCTTCTGCTACGACTAGTGACTAGATTCAGTACTTCTAGATCTAGAGATCAAGTCTTACACTCTACTTCAAAACTTACTTCAGCTGTTGGCTACTGTTGAGATGATCTCTTTTCAATTTTTAAAAGCACTCAAAATAGCCCACTAGTACGTTCACAAAAAACATAACATTCAATTAGGCAATTTCTTGACTTAAATAGTAGATAAGCCTACTGAACAGGTGTCTGTAATGTATCCTTTTACTGCACCCATACTAATTTCAGCTCTATGAAATAGCGTGTCTGCATGATACTGGCCAAGCCCAAAGGCAAAAGCTACACTCAACTGTGACTGTGTGTCTTTGAAGATTTGGCACACGGTAGAGTAAAGAATTAATTAATGTGATAGAAACTGGGGATGTTTGCTTTAATCAATCCATCATTGGACAAGTAAATGAAAATATTAGCTTAGGCTGTAGAGGAGGGAATTTTCAACAAAAAAAGCGCCTGTTTTTTAACCTACAGGCCAGCACTAAAATACATGATGAAAGAAGGACATGGTCTTCAATGTCTTTTTCACTGTTGTACATGATATAAATTACCTATATATTTATTATTATTGTGTCCCTAAAATTAGACAATATTTTGTAAATAATGAAGGCTTAATAAATTAAATATGGGTCACTTGGAATCTCTTATAACATGAAAAACATACTTTGACTAAGATGTGTAATCAGAGGCATGAAATGAAAAGGAAAAGTATAATACTTTTAATAATATGTCTTTGACTTTTAATAAGATTGTCAGTTGTATTTTTGCATTATATATATGAATGGTTAATTCTCTCAGATGTGTGTGATTGATGGGCTTTGCTATTTAAATTTTTAAAAAACAACCGTTGATTTTGATTCCATAATTTCGACTTTGGCAGGATCCATGATTTGTTTTGTAAAATAAAAAGGCAACGTGATATTTGTTGGTGATTGATTTTTAGCAGGAGGAATGTTAGTTATATTTATGAAAGTTGTGTGTTTGTTTTAAATAATAAAAAAGACCTTTTCGCAGGTGATTTAAGAGAAAGAGTTCGGTTAAAGATATTTTTGGTTGTGATTAAAACAGAAAAATTAAAAAAAAATTCTTCACAATGCAATGAATAGATTTAAAGTTTGTAAAATACTTGATCCCTGTTTCATTTACGTGTGTGATCCTTCAGGTTAGTTCAGAAATTGCTGTTGGTCTTGTTTTGAGTCTTATTCCAGATCATAATTAGACATTCTATTAGCAGACTTACCAGAACTTGTTTTTGTGCGATATGTTGGAAGTTGATGCAAAGTATTTGCTGTCATAGAAATAGGCCCATTTTTAAGAAGGAATTCGTGAACATTCCACTCTCTTTTTTCAGAGGAATTTGTGTAAAGAAAGGAGAAGAAAAATTTACCACTATTTCAATTTAAACCTCAGAGTTCAGCTATAAGGCAGCCCACTTGAACTTTGAACCTGACTGAGAACGAAAATGATAATCAACTGGTCACCGGGTAGCAGTGCATCATTTTGACTCTTTTGACAAGGCCATGATTTATGTATAGCTAAGGTCAGGGGTCACCAAATTATAGCCCATGGGCCAGATCAAACACACAAGGTCTGTTTGTTTTGCAGGCCACCATGTTGAAAAACAAACAAACCATGGAAGACATGTAGTGTGCTCAGGTCTTGGTTACCAAAATAATTTTTTTCATTTCATTGACCTCTACCACAGTAGGAAATAAGTATGCTTCTTTAGACTTAATAATCTGTGCCCCCTTCTCGGTTGTCTTTATTTTGTAGGCCTGCTTTATGTTGTTGGTGTATTGTGATTATTGAACAAATAGTTACCAGCCTGTGCTTGACATTCTGGTAGTTTTTCAGGAATAACCAAATCATTGTTGTCTTTTGGTACAATTTGAGAGAGACTGCGTTTCACGTAAATGAAAGTGCTCAAATGTTGCAAATGTTTCACAAGATTTTCCAGTTATTCGTTGATATTTTTACTATTTACTTAAAACAAATTACTGTTGTCTTTTTATTTATCAAATGGGGACATTTTAAGATGGGCTCAATCTATAATTTAGCTTGTTACAAAAGCGCTGAGAATCCAGTCAAAAAAGGTTTTTAAGGAAAAGAGTGATATATAGGCCTACTAATAATGTAAAAATCAAAACAAAACATGGTGTTTGGTTATTTGTAGAGAGCCAAATCAATTTGAGTGCAGTCCAAAAATTGTTCAGCCCTTTAAAGCCCAGACCATTTGAGCCTACAGGATTTGTAACGTTTGCTTAGAAGGTTGACTGTTAAGTTCACAGCACTCCAACTTCTGGGATGTGCCACTGTGCTGGCTTTCAGACACTTATAGGTTGATAATGTACCAGTTGCCCTCCCTGGAAGTTCAGTCTCAACCCTCCCCCCAACTATGCTCTACTGTGGTCACCCTTCTAACACAGCATTATGTGCATAAAAGCAGCCAGAGAGTTTTTTCATGGTGAGAATGTGATGTCAATCATTGACCAGAATTTTGATGGGAATCTTCTCCAAATAAATGTCATATTATGTCTGTGGCCTGCTCTATTAACATACAGGGTGATCCCAAAAAATTGTTTAACTTTTTATGTTAATATTTTCCTCCACACTGAAATTTTTCGTTTCAAATTTGTACACAGCATTTTGAAGTCAAAAGGAATTTGTTTGATATTCATTTTAGATAAAATCCACCGAATAGTGTTGCTCTACATTGCGCGTAAAAAAACCAACCCATTTTCAGCTATGTCCTGATTTCTGTAGCATGACGCACTAGTTTGCATGTGGCCTACCACTAAAAAAATCCCAACGATTGCATCATATTGCAAACTACTACAGTCTAATTGGACAACAGAAGTTTGCAGGTAGTTTTTCTCAAGTTCCCATTGCCTACTGAGATCATGGTTAAGATCAGTAAAGGACAGAGAGCTTTTTGTATTAAACATTTTCTCACCACCTACTCATTTTGTAAGTTTTGCACAAGGTATTGAAATAATGATGTCAGGGGTAGAAATGGTCCATCTGTTAGGACATGTAGAGAATCAGAACCAAAAATTCCTAGACAAAATGACCACTTCAGGTCAAACACACACCATTTGCACCCCTTTAAATGTCACCAGGGTGCAGAATTCAGTACCCGTAGATGAGCCCTATTCTGGAATTCCAAGATTCCAGAAAAAAAAAAAAAATTTAAACTCTGAAGGGGAAAAGAAATATTGTTTTTAAAGTCTTACAGGGATGGAAAGATTAGATTTTTTAAATAAAAGGAAAGGAAAAAACCCCTGAAACAATCATTTTATAACTGTCCTTACGAGATCTTTTACTTTTAAATTGGTGCATTTTTTATTTATAGGTGGTTTTTATAAATGCCATATCCGTTTTTGAAAATAGGTTTATTCTTTGTGAATTTTATGTCAAATAAATTCCTTTTGAATGAATTATATCTGTTCCAAATTACAACATTCAAGTACAAATTTTGTGCGAGATATTTAGGAAAAAAAGTTGTACATTTTTAAAAAATCACCATTTATATATATATATATATATATCAGGTCTGAACAACAAATATTTGAATCGTTTACAAGTAATTCAAAACAATGCCGCTAGACTGATAACAAGATCTAAAAAACGAGACCATGTCACTCCATTATTAAAAGAACTGCATTGGCTCCCTGTAAAAGAAAGAATAATATTTAAAATCTGCGTCATGTGTTTCAAATGTGTAAATAGAACTGCTCCTTTTTATCAACAAGAACGTATCAGTATATATAAACCAGGGAGAAACCTAAAATCATCAAACGATAACACCCTACTTGTGACACCTGTAAAATCATACAAATCATATGGAGAGAGATCTTTCTCATATCTTGGTCCATTTATGTGGAACAGATTACCCATGAAACTAAGACAAACAAAAACACTTGATAGCTTCAAAAGACATCTTAAACATTTTCTGTTCCTACAGGCCTATCCTTCATAAGCTTTTAATGTTATCTTTCAATACTTTCATTATAGTTGTTCTGTTCCTATGTCTGGATGAAAATAGTCTCTGTGTGTGTGTGTGTGTGTGTGTGTGTGTGTTTATGTGTGTGTGTGTGTGCATTAATGTATATATTGCATGAGAAGAAAGGAAGTAGTAAGAAAGGTTTTTGAAAAATGGGTATTCCAATGTAAAGCGCATTGAGCTACTTTTTTTGGAAATGCGCTATATAAATGTTGTATATTATTATTATTATTATTATTATTATTATATTTTGGGTAGTGAAATAATGTTCAAATTTCTTGGCTTCCGGTAAAATAATGTTTATTCTCATGGAGAAATATTTCCATTGGCCATAGATACAGAGAAAAGACAGATGTTTAGTTTTAGTAGAGGTTTTACGGCGCTCGCAACTGCATAAGGTCATTTGAGCGCCATTGGCCATAGATACAGAGAGAAGACAGATGTTTAGTTTTAGTAGAGGTTTTATGGCGCTCGCAACTGCATAAGGTCATTTGAGCGCCAGAAAGACAGATATGAGGAAGACAATTAGTCGATATATATATGATATTCCTAAGCTTGACAAATAACAAAGAAGGTTGTATTTCAAATTTTCTTCAGGGAGCATGAGACTTTTTGTTTTTTTCTTTTGATTATTTCATCACAGTGAAGTGTCCTGACTCAAGGCCAAGTGTTTCTGTTTTGTCGAGCTTTGTGGCTTTGATTTGATAAACTGATTACTAATGCTTTACGACTGACAAATTATACATCCGTGTCTCATTCAGGTTATAGACTAGGTAGCAACACAGGTTTTTTTTGGATTACTTGAAGGGGAAAGAGAGCATGACATTCTCTCTGTCTTAAGTGGTCTCAAATAGACTGTTTCCATAGGAAGGGAGAGAGCTGATTGTTTTATCTTTCAATGTAGGTTAAGCTTCTTTCTCATCTCAGAGCCCATACTTGTATGGGAGAGAGCACTATATTTTATAGTGCAATTTATTCTTATTCTTATTCTTTTCTTATTCTTTTTATTATCATCATAAACAGTATGTATTAATAAGGAGGGAAGAGTGCTGATTGTTTTGTGTAATGTCTCTTCTGTGGGGGAAGCTATGTACTTATATAGGAGGGAGAAAGCCGGTTGTCCTGTCTATGTCTCTGAACAATTGGAAGCGAGAGGACAAGCCACAAATACCACCCTGGTGCAGGGAGAGCATTGACTCGGCTTTATCATCCATATTTGATGGTGTGTTTCTGCAATTTGATTCTGCATTCTGCCTCTTTGTTGTGTGTGAGTTCTTCATGTCGTGCTCAGCTGAGCGTGGGGTTTGCATAAATAAATAATGAATGACTCACTTTGTTATGGAGGTTACTTAACCTCGTGCGCCTTGTGCAGGTTGACCCTCAGTCCTTGCCGCTCAATTGCTCTTTATTCTAGCTTTGTCTAAGAACAGTCTTTGGGTTAAAGACGCCATGATGGCTTATTTCATTTTTATGCTAACTATATTGTTTGCCATATGTCTTATTTCAATTTTTCCATTTCTATTAATTCAGTATACATGAAACCCTGTCTATATATATTTAAAATGTATATCACCCAATGCAATTTAAGTAAGCTAAAATCATGGAAAACCTGGGCAGGTGTCTAGCTAAAAAAGAAAAGAAACATTTCAAGGAGAATGACTCGGTTATCTTTAGACCAATTTCAACAAAACTTTGAGTAAGTATAATTCAACCAGGGGGATGTCATGTTCGTCCATATGAAGAAAATCAACCTATATGTTTGAAAAGTATTCAAGTTTTAAAAATTTCAGCTAAAGTTGAGTAAAATGCAAAACTTTACTACTTTTTAGATATCAACTAAACATATTTGTGCTTTGAAAAATGAATTTATATAAAATGACTGCCCAACAAATTCGGGGAACATGGTGGCTTTTTAAGTTGTATGCTCATTTATAAGTTTTTGGCTAATGGGTTGCTTCCCAAACCTTTCTTGCAACCATGCAAGGGCCGCTCTGTACGTTACGAGTGTGACCCCACTCTACTGGATCCAGGCCTCCTCATTATGCTTTCTCCTTCCCAAATTTCTCCTATACTTTCTGAGTATGCTGAGATATATCCATGTAGTGACAGTCATAGTTTTGTCTTCCTGGTCCTGAAACCAGAACAGGCCAGTTACACTCCTCTAGCTGAATACTTTTCTAAAGTAAAATTTTGTGTTTTATCAAATTTTGGTTGAAATAAAATTTAAAAAAGGATATTTCTTGAAACACGTGGAAAGATTTTCTTCTCACTGATAAATTTGACGTGGTTAAATATTATTTGTTCGAAGTTTTGTTGAATTGGGTTAAAAATGACTGTTAAAGGGCTTCTTTTTTTTTAGACATATTGTTTTAAACCATCTTGATGGTTGCCTTGGCACAGTGGTCTGCTTTGTGTTTGGCTTAACATGCCTTGATCAATGGCCATCCTTTTAAAAGCGATCTCACTGACATAGCTCAACATTAATTATGTATCTACGTTGCACACTCTGGTTCTGATCACTTTGACCCCGGCCAGCCTGTGCACCCTGCGGCCTGAAACACATGAAATCAAAGTAAAATTTTGAACTGAAATAAGAGTACATTATTCTCATATTTGTATGGTTATTTTTTTGTTTTCTCTGTTGTTTTAACACTTAACACTTGGCCTGGTCCTGTAAGTGGTGCTGAACCATCAAAGATGAAAGCGAAGTTTGTTTTAGCTATAGCAGCTTTTGATCTGACTCAGAATATTGTCTACTTACTCATATGAATATGTGGACCATAGCTATTTGGAAACCTGTTACCTTGGGTGTCTCAAATTTCCCTTTTATGTTCATTTGCATATAGAGTATGTGATGTTATTCACTGTGGGGTTTTGCGGAACTGTCTGATGTATCATGTTTTCCTTATTTGTTGGGTGAGCCCATGATAATATCATGCTGATCTGTTTGTTGCGTTGAATAATGTTCTTCCACCTCGAATACGTGTGATAAACGTCATGGGTGTTGGTGAAAGGAACTTTTGTTCACCTTTTTGTGTTTTTGTCGATATTTGTATAATGTGGTCAGTCTTAATGACTTATTGAAGTTGTGCTGTGGTGGTGGACATAACATTTTCTTGTCACAGGTTTAGTTGTGGGTCTTCACTTTGTGTCAACGGATCTGTACACTCTAACATGGATTTTCAGTCAACTCCTTTTCAGTGCCTTGAGTGCATGCAGACTTATACTAGTAGTGTTGTCATATGTTCACTGGACCAGGATGTAATTCAAAGATACAAATCTAGCCAGCTGCTCTAGTGCTCAATGTTATCGGCTTGAGAGTGGTGATCACACTTTTTTTAGGGTAAAGAAAGCGACAGGCTAACTGGATTGAGGGGACTGCATTTCAGAAATATTTTCTTGCTATTATTTGTATCCTAGCAATGCCTTCTTTTAGAATAACAGATAAGTCACGCTTTTGGAAAGTTGAGAAAACTAGAGATTTATAATGAAGTTCCTCTCTTAAAGATTGCTTGTTTAGGATAATTACTGGGCTTCGGCATGTTGATTACTTTTTGGGGTTACAGACTCTCATATATTTTACTTGGTGTTGACCTTATATTAATTGGTAGTTTTCTTTATGTATTGGAAAAGTGACAGATTGTATTTTATACAACTGGTAGATCTTTTGATAGACACAACTCACAGCTCTGGTCTTGTCTACTGTGGTTGAGACTTTGCGCTGTTCTAACTTGTAATCACATTCCGTTTTGGTAGTAGAATTGTCAGAGGGCTTGTGAATTACATTTCTTTGTTGTGGTAGCTTTGTTAATGGGCTTGTGAGCTACTTTTCCTTTGTTGGTAGCTTTCAAAGGTTTTTTTTGGTTTATTAATTACTTTGTCTTCGGTTGTAGCATTGTTGAACAGATTGTGAATTACATTTCCCCATGTGGTAACTTTGTCAAAGGACTTGTGAATTGCTTTTCCTTCATAGTCAAAAGATTTGTAAATTATTTCTCCCTCATTGTCAAAGGGCTTGTGAATTTAGTTCCTCCATTGTGAAATGGCTTGTGAATTACTCTTCTTTAAAAGTCTAAGGGTCCTTTAGAATCAAAGCTTTGTGAATTAAATAACATTCTGCAGTAGCATTGTCAAAAGGTTATGACCTTATTATTATTCAAGAAGCTTCTAGTTATTGGGCTGCCTTTTGAGATGGGATAGGACACGTATTGATGTCTTAAATTCCCAGTTGTTCATGTCATCTCTTGGTATGTGGAGGGCAGTTATCTTTCCATTTTGACCCTGTCCGTTTATCACTTGATCACACTGCAGATAAAATTAGAAGTGATGAATGCTCTCTATTTCTGTATGTGATGTTTGCTTTTAATCTTACATCTGCAAGGGCTCCCCACCTTGATGAAAGGGAATTTGGTTTTGACAGAGGGCTGCTTTTAGTGAGCTGTTCTTTTTTGTTATGTGATCATTCGGAAGTTTATATGTTGTGTTCGTTTGAATAGGACTTGATATTTATGTCTTCACTTTGAAATGTTTTAATATTTGAGGGGACAGAGGTTGCTTTTTTTTTTATAGAGATAAATATCAAAATTGAGATTGTTTGGATTTTATAGCTTTTCGTCTTTCTGCGGGAGACTTGTTTAACATTAATCCATGATCTGTTTTGTTGAACTGCCTGCTAGGACTTAATTTGCGTTAGTGACTTCAGATTCAACTGCTGTATGTATCACAAGCGAATATTTCAGCCGAGATTTTAGACATCTGTCAGAGAGGTCTATTAAAAAAACACCCCAACAAACATCTGACGAAACAGTAACAGCAGCTGGCTGGCAAAAATTTACTGATTTCTTGTTTGATGTATCATGAATATCCGTGTTGTAATAGAGAATGCAATTAAATGTTGTGGGAATGTCGTCCCATTAGGCTTGAGCTTTAGAAACAAGGAAAAATCAATATTGTTAGCAGTGTTTATATCATTCTTGTTGCATTTCAGTATGTGTTTTGTTTTAGCCACAAGCTGTGACTATTGTTTTAAATAAAGCCTTTGATTTTTGCCTTGATGCTGGCTGGCGCTTGTTGCAAGGGTTGGTTTCTTAATTTTTGCCCGCAGAAGTCATGAGTTTGATTCCCTAATGGGGACATCATCTTATTGAGTGTCTCTGTTTCTTTAGTGGGATGCTGGATCCAACCCTACATGGGTTTTCCTTGACAGGCAGAATAGAAATAGCCCACCTCCCACACGATCTAAATTGTGTTGAAGGGGGCAAATATTTACTATAAATCAAAGAAGAAACTGTCATTGTATGTAAACTCAATTCTTTTACTACCTCAGCCTATTGTCCTGCCTCTACTTGTGTCATATATACGTGTAAATGTATATCCTGGTATCGATTTGTTTAATAACCTTTTGTGTTGATAGAGGTGTTAAGCCTATACCTTTTAACATTTCAGTCCGTTGTCTTTGAGGATTTAAACTTTGGAGTCAAAATTGGTGGAACTGTGTATAGCATAGTAATGAGTGGTCAGTGGGCAGGGAAAGTATCCATAAAACTCACCTTGAAATATGATATATATATATATATATTTTCCTTTGCGGCTACGGTTAGGTGAAGTGTGCCTATGTTCTGCAGTTCTTTAACTTATGATTCAGATGAGTTGGTTCACATTCTGAAGTGTATGAGTTGTTTTTTTTTAAACTTCTGTATTGGTTTTTTGGTTGGCTTTCTTCTCTGTTTCTGCTCCGTCAGAGATGGGGGGCTCTCGTGGTATAGAAGTTATGGTGTTCGCCTGTCATTCAATAGGTCCTGAGTTTGAGACTTGACAGCAACGGAAAATTTTCTTCTCTAAAATTTCCTCCTTTCACCTCCTTTCCTTCTCTCGAACCATGTTCTGTCATCTGCTTTCGTCTCCCTTTTCTAACCCCTCCCCTTTGCCCCCTCCTCTGGGTTTCTACTCTGTCTGCAGCCTTTCTGCTGCTACTACTTTGCTCCTTCTCACTGCTGTCTTTCAGCCACACCCCTGATGTTATGGTTGGAAAGATCTTATGCTTAACCTTCCTGCATAAGGGCCCAAGTTGCGCACGTTAAAGAGCCCTTGGTGTTCCAAAATTGATAAGAGTAGGCTTTGGCTGCCACCCGGAAAAAATTGAAAATTCCTACCAAACTGAAAATATTTAATGTGTCCTGCGTACTCATTTAGTCAGAGATGGATGGTCTTACCCTTGTTCCTCCTAGGGTACCTGCGTCAATAGTGTAGTGATATGCGCTGTTAACCTGGCATTCAAATGACTTGAGTTCCATAGTCAGACATAGAATACACTATTTATCTAGCGTGGATGTCTCTCTGCTCGAATTTAGTGTCCCATTAGCCCAGGTTGACCCAGACAGGCAGGTCCAGAGTGAGTGTAGATGGGGGCAGAAACTGTTAACAAAGGTCTGCTATATCTGATCCTTTTTTAGCCCTAGTAGTATTTATAGCGCTTGACAACTCGACTCAGATTAAGATTTGAACGCTCTGTGGTTCAAGTTTTGTCAAGAGGGGCTTGAAACACTTCACACTTATTGACCTATCAGAAATTTGTTACTGGCATCCGTAGGGTGATGGTTATGTTCTGCTTTTGTTCCCAAAAGATACAAGTTCTATTCCTGCGTGGAGAAGTCTACATTTATTGAGTATTTACACCTTTCTGCTTGGTTATAGTGTCCAGTATAGCGTAGAGGTTGGCTCAGACAGGCAGGTCCTACTTCTGTACTCTTCCTTTGTTGCTTTGGCTATCAGTCTTGTTGTTTCTAAGCACTAAATAGCCATAATTTTGTCTATGTATATCTCTATTATATAGTCAAACCAACTAATGGAATGAATGGTGTATCTGGAAGCCTTGGTGTATAGTGATGACAAATGATTCATGACTAAAATGCTGAATTGATTGTGAATACTCTTGTTGGAAATTTGATCTGTCAGTTTCAATTGATTTTTCTTTTATGCGACCACTGTGCTGAATACACTGTCCTGAATACAGTCTGCTGACTGCAGGGTTCACTGTACTTAGGGCCTCTGGTGCTTGTTCAGTGTTTGTGCTGTTCCTGATAAAGACTGTTACTCTTTTCAGGGTTTTCTTATCATTTGTTACTGAAAGATCTAGTTTTCGTTCTCTTCATGGGTCTATTTTTCTATTTTTAGATGCCTACTTTCTCACTGTCGGTTAATGCCGTTGTTCCCCCTTGGTTTAGTTCTGTTGTCTGATGGTGTTGTTACAGGCTTCCCAGTAGCCTGACTCTGAGTGATCTGTTCCTTTCTCCTTGTGTGGTTTCTTGTGGTGGTCTTGGATCGCAGAGAGCTGTGTTTTGCCATGGAGCTAGGGATATGAGCTCAGTTTTTTACCACTGCATACTCTAGGGAGGGAGGCAAGAAAGGCCAGTGTTTTTCTCACGGAAGAGAATTTCTTATTCTAATGGTGGTTAGATGGTGCCCCTGGTAGGTCCTGCTTCATTACGCTCTGTGTTCTCTATCGATTAGTCTTGCTTTGTCCGAGCATTAAGTGACCATTATTGTGACGTTGTGTTTCTCTTTCTTCAAAGGACTGTCTGTTTTTATATCAGAATCAGAACTTGAGATTATAGTTTTCTCAATTTTTAGGCTCCTCTTATAGTATACATATAAGTTGATTTTATTTAACTATATTGTGTGTGTGAAGAGTTCATGTGAGAACTTTGTACACAAATTGTGGAGGGGTCTAGTGGTTTAAGAGATAACAAATGTTTTTTTGCTTTTATTTTTAATTTCTTTGGAAACAGTGATTGTGATTCATAATATGTGAAGGAATTCTTATGGATTTCTGTTGAATATGCTGTGAAGCATGGTGTTCCCGGAGTGTTGAGCATTTTTTAGTGTGCATCCTATGAACTCTTGCTGCACTGTAGACGTGATGTGGCGCTACCTTATGAAGCGAAAGAAGAAAAAAAAGTGAGATGGCTACAGATTTTTTCTTCTTTTTTTGAGAAATGGATGATATGGATAATATATGTACAGTACTCATATTTTTAAAATCATTATGCTGCTTACACATTTTCAGTTCGCCATAATTACTTGTAGACGGCACAGGTATTTATGCACATGCACATATACTCTTGCACTCATGCACACCCACTTTGACAAACTTTTTTTAAAGGGTATCTTTTGTAATTCATTAACCCAATACAGACTCGCATTTGTTGTGTAGTGGGTAGGCACTTCGCTGTCAGGTGCAGAAGACTTGATTACAGTTCCTGTGTGGCGAGAACTTTTATTGAGATTCTTGATTGTTGTATCCCTCTCAGACTGGGTTGGTTCTTATAGGCTGGGTCAAAGCTCGTCTCCCAAATGATTTAAATTGTGTCAACGGGGATGTTTAAAAACGCCTACTTTTGAAGAATAAAAGAAAGAAAAGCAAGTTTCTACAGCGACCATTGTCTTGTTTTCCAGCATCTATGGTTTAATGATTAGACCCTTCGCCTTGAGGCACAAAAGACGCGAGTTCGATTTTTCTCATTTTACCCATGCCATATCTTTGCCTTTCAACTATGATGCTGTATCCCACTCATCACATGGTAGTTCTGGCAGGCAGGGTTGAGGCAGTCCACTTCTCAAAACATCCAAATTGTGTCATGATGAGAGTGAAATGTAGCAATCAGTCAATGTACACCCCCCACCAGGACAGTGCTACTGACTGAAATTGTCTTTAGGTTATTCACAAAAGGGGGGGGGGGATATTAACATGTTCTTATGCCCTGTAGAATTGTAAATGGGTTGATTTATCAATGTCATGCTCATACTGTGCCGGAACAACATAGGGGGAACTGTCGCTTTTTCTTTCCTCATCCTTACTATCGTCGTTTTTCCTCTTCTTCTTTTGTATGTTTGTCACTCTCTTGTGAACTGCTATTTCCGGGGTGCCTTGATAGTCGAAGCAGACTTTGAGCTGTTGAGTCTAGAGAGGTAAGCAGAGTGAGCCTGATTCCCTGTTTGGACTTCTGTCGATGTCCACCCCTTGGCGTTCATATAACCTTATGCTGTTGGGAGTGCCGTAAATACCTTACTAAAACTGTTAAAACCCCAATCATTGTACTATTCCAAGAAATCGCCCAAGAATTTGTAGAATTTTCATGAAGCATTATCATTTGTCTGCTTGGATGTTGTATCCCTCTCTTTCTATTTCAACGGGTGGTTGGCAGGTGCTCTGGTGTGGTTTGCTCCTTCTTTCCTATCAAATATCCATTATTGTCTTTGTCTCTTTTCCTTTTATTTTTGTTTGTAACACCTCTAATCTTCGGCACTTACATATGTGAGGCTTTTTGGAAAAATCAAGGTACTCGTCAAAATGTGGGTGGTTGGTGGGTGCTCTGGTGTGGTTTGCTTCTTCTTTCCTATCAAACATCTATCGTCCTTTTCTCCCCTTCTTCTTTTTTTATGTTTGTTACTCTCTTGTAACACCTCTAATCTTCTGGCGCTCATATGACCTTATGCAGTTGCGAGCGCGTATAACCTCTACTAAAACTGAACTGAAGCTCGTCAAAATAATGTAATCTGAGGAATAGGCATTTTTTCGGCTAGTTTGGATATTAAAAATGTTTTGTTTGTTTTTTGGCTCAACACCTGTAAGTCAATTCAAAGACAATTTTATGTGTGGATTTTATGGAAAAACGTTGATTAAAGGCACTGCAAATTTTAATTTGCAGTTTTGAGGACTCTTTAGCTATGGAAGTGACATAACTTTAACGGCTATTTTCTCGCTAATTTTACCTCAGAAACCAGGCCACCCCACCTCATTCAATAGCAAATATCTTGATGTCTATTCAAGATAAATGGATATTTTTTTAGTCAAAGGCAAAACAAATGAACTACCTTTAAGATGCTACCAATGACCATTATGCCCACAAATTGACGAGCACCTGACTCCTCTTCGTCGTGACACATATGACCTTATTGTGTTGCAAGTGCTGTAAAACCCTTTTAGGACTAAACTAAAATCCTATGTGGAACCTGAGGAGCAGGGTTGAAGAAGCCTACTCCCCCTGTAAATGAACCGACTTGTGTAGATGAGGGTGTAAAACATTTTTTAAAATTACTATTAAAAAATTATTTTTTTTCCTCTCTCAGGAACCAGGCGGAGATGGCCCACACGTGCCGTGGGACCATCAACCTGGCCAACGCCATTATCCACACGGAGGACTCCACCACCATTGTCATCAGCAATGGTGGAGCCCAGACCTTCCACCTCAAGGCCGGCTCGGAGGTGGAGCGACAGAAGTGGATCATGGCCCTAGAGATGGCCAAGTCGGAGGCCAAGAAGATGTTGAGAGATGGTAAGTTGTGTTAAAATTTACGTGTATAAGGGTAGTTAGTTAGTTTTATAATAAATAATGAAAATTGCATATATACAGCACATATCCACGCTCCACAGCATGCTCTATGTGCTTTACAAGTGTTATTACCTCAGCAGACCCTAGAATACTCAGAAACATTATTGGTTTCCTCAGAAAAATACAGTGCAAGTTGTGGAAGATACGCACTCAAACACTAACAACCTGTTTATTACTAGGTACCCATTCCCACCTGGGTGAAGTGAGGAAAATTAATGTAAAGTGCTTTTCCCAAGGACACAACACGTTGGGCCTGTAACAGGATTTGAACCCACGTCTTATGGTAGCAAGTCTTGGAGCCTTACGACTCGGCCGCTGACACCACGTTTTTAGATTTTAGAAGTTGTCGAGAGGTGATTAGATTTATTAGGTTTTAGATGCCGAGAGATGGATAGCTTTGTCTACTCAAGGTGTTGAGAGCCAGTTGCTTTTTTTTAGGGTTTTAGAAAATGTTGAAAGGTGTTTAGTTATGATAGAATTTGAAAAAGGTGGTTGAAGTTTGTCAGTAATGTAGATGTTACAAGATGTTGAGAAATGGTTAATTCAGTAGAATTTAGAAGAAACAGTCATAGAGTAGATTTTAGATGTTGAGAAATGGTTAGTTAAATGGAACTTAGAGGTGGTTAGTCAGAGAGTCTGTAGAAATATAATGTTGAGTTTAGAATGGGATTCAGTGGCATAAAAATAGTGGTAAAAACATACAGTTCTCTGGAGATTGAATATATTTGTTAGTGCATGTGTTTGGGTTATGATGATGATGTAATACATTTCAGCTGTTGTTTCATCTATCTGATCAATAACATTCTTCTTTGCTTCTTTTCAGTCTCTATCTTTAGTTTGTCTCACTCATTCCTTTTTATGATTTGGTTGGCCTTTAGGCCTTGACCTGTTTTCTTATATCCCCCCCCTCCTCCCTCCTCCCTCCTCCCCCTCCCCTTCTCTCCCATCCCAACCCCTTTCGTCCCCTCCCCTCCCCCTCATGTCTCTCCTTGGCCTGATCCTGACATCTCTCTCTCTC
>NW_004797808.1:524301-527949 GCF_000002075.1 Aplysia californica
CTCTCTCTCTCTCTCTCTCTCTCTCTCTCTCTCTCTCTCTCTCTCTCTCTCCTTTCCTTTCTTTGCTACACTAACATTCGGTCTCACGTGCCCCGCTCCTCCACCGTCCCCCCTTCCCCTCCTCTTCCCATCCCCTTTTGTGTCCTTCCCCCTCCCTCCTCCCCTCTCCTCTCCCTCTCCTCTCCCTCTCCTCTCCCTCTCATGTCCCTCCTCCCTGGCTTCTGTCTGTCTGTCTGTCTATCCCTCCCTCCATCCTTGACCCTCTCAGTGATTGTCCTTGATTCAGAGAGTGACGAGGAAGAGGTCCAGCAGCCGGACCGTGCGGAGCTGACCATGATGCTGCACACGCTGAGTGCCAAGCTGGAGGACCTGCACACGTGCAACGACCTGATCGCGCGCCATGGCCTGGCCCTCACCAAGACCCTGTCAGAGCTGGAGTCGGCCCACTCGGCCGCAGAGGCGGCGGCCAACCTCAAGCCCGTGCAGGAGCGGGCCACCCTCTTCCGGATCACTTCCAATGCCATGATCAATGTGAGTCAGCTCACAAAGGGTGAAAAAAATTTTTTTTGGTCTCATGTCTCGGTTTTGGTGTCCATATTTGTGAGTTACGTAAAAATGTGCCAACATGGTACATATTGTTAAGCTTCAAGAAAAACAAAACAAGAAAAAGGGAACGTGATGATGAAGATTTTGTTTGGATTGTTTCTTAATGGGCCTGGTGGACTCCATGAAGAAATCTTCGAGCGAGAGTGAGGCTCTTTTTCTGCTCCATTGTCATTGTCCTCAGAGGCACCTCCGCTCGTCCAATCGAGTTGCCACTGTTCCTAGACATTCAAACGCATGTTTGACACCCTCCTTTTCATGGTTGCATCTTCGGCAATGTGGTTTGAGCTCTTCATTCCTGAAGTTCTGATAGCATCTCATGCTCCAATGATGGTCTGACCGCATTCTCGCTAGCTCAACCTGGTCCCAGCAACATGTGATTGATTGTTCCTGCTTATGGCAGTTATTGTAGCAATTTACTGCCGGGCACAGAATACGAAAAACTCAGTATCGTGGATAACTTGTACCATTTGCCATTTCTGACTGATATCGCTTTGATTTTTTGCTATACCGTTTACCCCATTGACAGTTCTTGATGTGTTTGAGTAATTTGTACTGGATTTCTTATTTGTAGCTCTTCGCGGCAGGTAATCAGAGGGCCACTCTGGTATGCCCTACTCCTTTTTTTCTCCTTTTTTTTTTCTGTCTGTCTTTCTTTTTCCTTACACTAGCTTCCATTTTTCATTTGGTGTTCTTTTCTTTCATTATTCGAACAAAATAAATCCCATCATGAATCCCACGGGTTTTTCACATCAGCCACCTCTAATAATGATTAAGTAGATCATTTTTATGACACCTACTCATATGTGCACACAGCTCTAGGTGCTTTACATTAATCCAATTGCAAAAAAACACCTGGACTTTCCCCTCGACGGGATGGGAGGTTGGAGGGAACCACTGATAGGTCCTACATCTTTACTTTCCCTGTGTTGTTTCTGTCTGTCTGTCTTACCTTTTCCCAGCACTAAATGACCATTATTGTGTCGAAGTGCTTGCTTCTCTTTACTCAAAAAATAAAACCAATCCTCTCAACAGGCCTGCAACGAATTCTACGAGCTGTCCCAGAGTCAAGGTCGCCGGTGGCAGCGCACGATCCAGCACGAGCACGAGCGCCGACTGAAGTACGAGGAGATGGTGGAGCAGCTGGCCAAGAACGTGGTCTCGCTGGAGAACAAGGCGCGCATGTCTCTCTCTGGCCACCCTGTGCGCGGCTCTGGTGAGTTTTTTTTCTTATTTCTAACCTCCCACCCACACCTCGCCTTTCGTTACTTCCCCGTTCTTTTCCCATTTTTCATTTATGTGATTATGGCATCTGTGGTTTTAGCGGCTGGAATCTTTGTTGTTGCACATAGAAAATATGAGTTCTATTGTTGAGAGAGGAGTCTTTTCAATGGGTATCTCCCCCTTCATTATTCATGTCTCATTTGTGGGTGATTGGCGTGTGCTCTGGTGTGGTTTGCTCGTTCTTTCCTATCAAACGTCTATCGCCCTTATCTCTCCTCCTTCTTTTTTGTGTATGTTAGTTTCTTGTAATACATAATCTATTCCTCGGCACTTAAATGACCTTATTGTGTTGCAAGTGCTGTAATACTCTTACTAAAACTAAAAACATTTTGCTTTCGAGTATTTCCTTCAGAGAGTGGAGTCTTTTTAATGAGTATCTCCATTTTTCTGCCTCGCTTTGGTCCTTCACAGACAGGATCAGATCAGCCCAGCTTCTGCAATATCGACTGTGTCGATGGAGCATAAAACAGTTACTGTAAAAGTTACCAATTTTCGTCTGTTTTCACTTTTGTTTATCTACACTGAGGAAGTGGGGAGGTTCTCTCCCTCTGCCCTTTTTTTCCTTTGGCCTTGCTCTTTTGTAGGTCTAAAGGATTCGGGACTTTTACTGTGTGAGTGTGCTTCTGTTCAACTCAGAGAGACTATGTTTATGTGATATTTGTTGACAATGTGTGTATGCATTTTGGCAATATTGTAGGTCCATTTTCATGCCCTGAAACTCGAGCCTCAGTCTTGTTTTTGGGGCACCCTTTGTGAATCTAACTTCTTTCTACTCTCCTACTGTAGTTTTTTGCTACAGTTGTCTTATTAATAATTTATTTTTCCCCAGCATTAAAGGTATACAGTTTCGCACTTTTCCCCCCCTGTCTTCAGATTTGTTCAGGGCAAATTTCAACTTCAGCCCACCCGCCATTCTTTAAATATGTTAGGCCTACAATCATCTTTCATGTAGAACCTCCCAACTATGCCTCCCTTCCCCCCGAAAAAAAGCAACAACCCCAAAACAACGACAAACAAACAACCAAAAACAAATAGAGAGCCTGGATGTTTGCAGTAGGTCAGCTACATTCAGAATGGAGGGTTAAAGTGGACCTTTACCTCTGTTCAGTGATTGTGTCAATGTGCTTTTCTATCGCCTGAACAAACAAGTACATAGAAACATGTGCATGTTCTTGTTAAATATTTTACAATCATCTTTCATGCTTAACGACCCAACTATGGACCCTCCCTCACAAACAAGTCCACAGAAACATGTGGATAAAGCTTCCTAGTTATAAAGCTCGGTAGCGTGTGGCGATGAGCAGTGCTCCAAGTCTTGCATGTTCTTTTTTTTTGCCGGGAAATAGGGCCGTAGAACCCCTGATAATTGAAATCTTCCCACCATTAGATATTGCTGCATTATTTGCAATAGTTTATTGGTTATGTAAGAATTTTATGGTGGCGGTTTATAATGCAATTCTCGAACTAAAATGTCTTACTTTTCTCACCATTTCTGGTTGATTTAACGTTGCTTTGAAGAAGGCACTTACAGTGTCGGTTGAACTTGGTTTTTCCTGGTGCTTAAATATTCTGCTCTGTTCCCACCCACCTCCCGAATGACAGTACTTCAACAAGGAAATAGTATGGCGATAATCGCATTCACCCTTTTTGTGAAAAGGGGGTGGGGGATGAGAGAGAGAGAGACTGAGAGAGAAAGAGTGAGAGAGAAAAAGAGAGAAAGACAGAAAGAGGGAGAGAGAGAGAGAGAGAGAGAGAGAGAGA
>NW_004797808.1:528864-530277 GCF_000002075.1 Aplysia californica
AATCGAGTGTTAGCGTTGCCCCCCCCCTCCACTCGGCCCACAACGGCTCACAGAGAGGTAATCTAGCTTGGGTACTTTCCAGCACTATCATCTGTCAGAGCGATGCTTATATAATGTTATTCATTATAATTCGTTCTTTGTACCGATGCGCACTGGATGTAAAGCTCTCAGTGCACGCTATTGATCATGCATGCATTCCGACTTTTTATTTCACAATATTATGTTTGTCAGTTTGTAAAAACCTTTCAGCCAAACCTTCATGTTGGTCGGCGGGTGCTCTGGTGTGGTTTGCTTCTTCTTTCCTATCAAACATCTATCGTCTTTATCTTTTTTGTGTTTGATATTCTCTTGTAACACCTCTAATCTTCTGCACTTATATGACCTCATTGTGTTGCAAGTGCCATAAAACTCTTACTAAAACTATAAAAAAAAACCTTCTTGTTGCCAAGTGTCGTGGGTACTGAGAGGGTGCCATTCACTGTTACCCAAATGTTTTTTTTCCTCTCGTTGACTTTTAAATAGACATCCCGGTCTCTAGTTGTGCTAAGATTGCCGTTCGCCTCAGGTCCTCCTTGCTCCCGAAGAGTTTTGGGTCTTCCTTCTCCCAGCCGCCGGGCAAAATTCAAAATTTCCTTCCAACTGAAAATGTCTAATATGTCCCGCTCGCTCACATGACCTTATGCAGTTGCGAGCGCCCTAAAACACTTAACAAAAAAAATATTTATAAATCTCCCTGCCTAGGGTTGATCCAATTTACTTACTGCGAAGTGCGTAGTGCTTCATGCACTGGATAGGCTTGGGAGTACACGGCAGTACATGCACTTGGTTTGCTGTTTGGTTGTCAGTTCGCGTGGGCACTCACTGCTTGGAGTTGGCGATCCTAAACTTTGAGTGTTTGTGGTTGGCGAGTGCTCTGATGTGGTTTGCTACTTCTTTCCTATCAAACATCTGTAAGATCGTCTTTATCTGGCCTCCTTCTTTTTTGTGTTTGTAAATCTCATGGAGCACCCGAAAACGCTTTCTAAAACAAAAACATTCTTGGGTTTTTTTTTCTGGTCGACCTCGTCACCTGCATACCCTGTAAATGGTTTTTATTTTTGCGTTCTCGCGGTTTTTCTTTGCCGACCTCCTTCCTCGCTTGCCGGTATCAAGTATTTATTAGTCGCTTCGGGCCGTGTCGGTTTGGGCCCTCGCCAAATTGTCTAGGGCCCGTTCGATACCCTGTCTTTGCTTGCTATACATCTTCCCCGCTCTTTTTAAAAATACTTTTTTATTTATAGATAAGTCTTATTCATTTCGAGATACGGAGACAAGGGAACTTTTTGCCTCTTTTGGAAGTTGTTCATGTCTGCTTTCTCATCCGCGTTGTTGTTGTTGTTGTTGTTGTTGTTGTTGTTGTTGTTGTTGTTGCTG
>NW_004797808.1:530982-532139 GCF_000002075.1 Aplysia californica
ACACACACACACACACACACACACACATACACACACACACACACACACACACCAAGCGACAGGAATCAATGGATGGATGTTTGACAGGACAGGCCAAAAGAAAAAAACCAACCTAACAGCAGGTCCTTTTCGGAAACGGGCCGGACTGTGGTTTCTATGGCTACCCGTATGTTCATTGGATTTTCCCTTACGTAAGGCCAATGTTCTAATGCCAGTTTTCTGTCTTTTGCCTCGGTGTCGGAACGAGATGGTCATAGAGACAGACGTGTGGTACCATACGGCACCGAGGAGATCAAAGTCCAGTTCTATGCGTTAAGTAAAGACGGTGAAAATTTAATAGAAACAACAGAAATATGGTTTCTTCGGATACTGCTGAGAATTTCTTGGAAGGAAAAGAAATCAAATCAGGTAGATCTTGAAGCTACTTGAAGAAGCTCGCGTGAGCCGATCGCTGGTAAAAACAATTAAGAAAAGGAAAATGCAGTTTCTGGGAAACTTGAATAGACATAAAGGTCTTGGAACATCTAGCTTACACTGGCACAATTGAAGGCAAAGGAGACAGGGATAGAGCCAGGGTAACCTACTTGGCGACCCTAAACAGATGGGTGAAGGGGGAAAGATCAGGATAAGGTAGCTTTTTGAGAGCTTCCGAGCAAAGGAATCCGGGGAGAACCATGATCGCCGATGTCTATTGCAGAGGAGAAATTGAAAGACAAAATGGAGGAGGGAGATACATTTTTAGGTAAACAGATGTCTACAGGTCTAGTTGTGTGGCCTTATGTGTCTTGACAGAAGCTTTGCCTGGGCGGTGGACACGGAGAAAGGCGGTTGCCAAAGTACTTCAGACCTTGCTTTTCTAGGTATGCTTTACAGCTCTTACTAAAACTAAACTAGCCCTGTACTAGGGCGAAAAATCTCGGAGGTCCCGTGTGCAAGTTGTGCACGTTAAAGATCCCTTGGTGGTCCAAAATCGATAAGAGTAGGCTTCAGCTGCCACTCGGGCAAAATTCAACTGAAAAATATGTTTGGTGTGTCCCGCGCGCTCATATTACCTTATGCGGTTGCGAGCGCCGTGAAACACTTATCAAAAGCTAAAAAAAAACCCCAACAACACAGAAAACCAACAGCTAGCCCTACTCTCTCTCTCTCTCTCTCTC
>NW_004797808.1:534166-535617 GCF_000002075.1 Aplysia californica
GGGGGGTAAATTTATAGAGTATCTCCGTCTGTCTGCAGCTCTGCTTTTTCGGTGAGGTCCTACTTCTTTACTTTCCTTATAGTGTCGATGTGCTTCCTCTTCCTCAAACCAAACCAAACCAAACAAACGTATAAATTTTAAAAAACCCAACCCAACTGCTTTTTCTTACCCAGCCCGAGTTGGCCTGCCCGGCTGGGTTGCAGAGTGGTCCGTCTGCATCCTGGATTATCTATATTATTTTGTCGACATGGGCGTAAAACATCCCAGTTGAAATAAAAAGGCAATGAAGTAAACCGGCGACCTAGCTAATGATCTACGTTTTACCGATAAGGACGCAAGACACTTGCAATCATTAATACAAAATATTTTGTACAAAAACGGGGCTGAGGGAACCGCCTGGTGGGATGGGGATGGCGGCTCGCAAGTGGGAAAAGGCGCGAGTCAGGAAAGGGCACGGACGTATACGTTCTTATACTAACGCGTCTAGGCACGGACGTACGGCAAGATCACAGAGGTCATCAGATGGTCAATATTATTTTGTCGTCTTGTCCGATCTGTCTGCCCTCTTGAAGATTCCACTTCGCCCGTGGTTGGTTGGTTGGTGTGTGACTGACCTCGTTTGGTGGCGTGTTTGGATTTTCTTGTACTCTTCCCTCTCCTGCTGCTTCTGGCATTTTTTAAGTTTTTAAGCTGGAGTCAAGAGAAGCACATCGGCTCGACCACACGGGTGGTTGGAGGGCGCCACTGGTAGACCCTATTTCTGTCTGTCTTACTTTTCCCCAGCACTAAATAACCGTTATTGTGTCGATATGCTACTCAAACAAACAAATATACATGCATGTTACTCTCTAGTAATCTTGGGCACTTAAATGACCTGTTTGTGTTGCATTTACCTTGAAACGCTTACTAAAACTGAATCTTTTCTCCTGTAACCCTTCTACTGAAATTAAAAGTTAAAACAAAATTTACATTGAATTAACTGACCGACATTGTTTCTACACACTTGCTTGTACTTAAGCTAAAGGGTTTTTAACTCCCTTCCTCATGTACTAAACGATCGTTATCCTGCCGCATTTATTTGTCCCTCTTTGGCCTCTCCTCCCTCTCCTCCCATCCGCACGAGTGTTATCTCAAGTGCTCTGTCTCTCTTCTCCAACTCTTTACATACTTCCCTTATCTGCGCGCTAAGGCGGGGCAGAGTACAAGGGACTTGTGGATCGATGGGCGACTCTTTGACTGGATGTACTCCTAGGGTTTGGCTTGTTCTGTCTTTGCTTATCTTCTGAGGGTCTGTTGCTTGCAGGAAGATTGTATCAAGCAGGGGGTGCTTGAAGGCTCGTTCTGTGGATTATGGCGGATTGGTGGATCCAGAATCTGGTGTGTGACTTCTCTGATAAAAAAAAAGTGTGGATGTTTTTACGCCCTCATCGACACAGTTTAGATTGTGGGGG
>NW_004797808.1:535948-537463 GCF_000002075.1 Aplysia californica
CTCTCTCCCTCTCTCTTTGACTCACAAATACACAACGCGCGTGCCCACGCACACACACACACACACACACACACACACACACACACATACACACACGCATACGCACACACACTGGTACAAATATTTCGGAGCGTTTTAAGGCTCTCCACCCACTTGGCTCTGTCGTTTCGGAGATGTGCGTTACATTCGAAAGTCCTCACAGTGTTGAAAGATGTGTTAAACCTCTATGTAATGACCAGTGTCAAGTACTCACTCGTCCCACATACTTACGGGACTCAACAAGTCCTACCAGTCGCGCTATCAACGTTAAACGTCATGCCCTCTCTGTGGAGACAGACAGACTGCTGAGGTGTTGGCTTTCCGCCATCTCGACTCGGTCCTATCGGAGATGGACCTCAAATTTGAAAGTCCTTACAGTGTTGAAAAGGGTGTTAAATTTATACAGTGATGAATGACACATACTCACAATTCCACTTAAGGCCTACCGAGGGGACTTCAATAAGTCCCATCAATTACGTCACCAAAGCCCGTGTAGCAGCGCCAGACGTTAAATGCCATGTCCTCTTTGTGTGGGTACAAGGTTTGGGTCTCCGCCGACTCGACTGGGTCCTATCGGAGATGGACGGTGGGTAGTTGGCGGGTGCTCTGGTGTGGTTTGCTCCTTCTTTCCTATCAAACATCTATCGTCCTGATCTCTCCTCCTTTTTGTGTATGTTACTTTCTTGTAATACCTCTTTTCTTCGGCACTTATATGACCTTATTGTGTTGCAAGTGCCGTTAAACTCTTACTAAAACTAAAAAAAGGAGATGGACGTTGCATTCGGAAGTTCTTGTACAGTGTTGAAGGTGTGTTCAGCCGACAGAATGATCAAACGTTCCATTCGGAAGTCTTTTCACCGTTGAAAAGTGTGTTAAACCGATAGAAGGATGAACGTCACATACTCACATATTAATTGTTGTTCTGCATACCTACAGGACACAACAGATCCCATCAGAGTTACGCCATCAAAAGTCCGAGTAACAGCGGCTGTCGTTGAACGCCATGTCCTCTCTGTGGAGAGGCAGATGGACCAACGAGGTGTTGGCTCTCCGCCCACTCGATTCGGTCCTATCGGAGATGGACGTTACAATCCGAGTACCTAACAGTATTGAAAGGGGTGTTAAACCTATATAATGACCAATGCCACATGCTCATACATTGCGCACCTACCAAGTGCACTTCAACAGGTCCCAGCACTTACGCCACCAAAAGTTCGTGTAACAGCGCCAGTCGTTAAACGCCGTGTTCTCCTCTCTGTAGAGACGGACGGACCAACGAGGTTTTAGGTCTCCGCGGAACAGCTGTCAGGGGTGGGATGTGGGGGAGAGAGAGGGGGAGGGAGAAAGTAGAGGGAGAGGGAGGGAAAGAGAGAGAGAGGAGGGGTGAGGAAGGAAGAGAGAGAGATAAAGAGGTAGAGAGAGAGGGGAAGAGAGAGAGACAGAGAGAGAGAGAGACAGAGAGAGAGAGAGAATGAG
>NW_004797808.1:539414-541723 GCF_000002075.1 Aplysia californica
ACACACACACACACTTTGAGGCACACTGAAAAAGGGGAACGAGACTGGACGCGTCGGGTCAAGGAGGTAGGGTAGGCAGCTATACGTTCTTATACTATCTCTGACCGTCTAGGTAGGCAGGCATCTCTCCCTGTCAGTTGTTCTTCCTTCCACTCACCCTTCAACGGACTCTTCCTCATAAAACGCGCGCGGCGGCGGTGGCGGTGGCGGTGACGGTGACGGCGGCGTCCGTGCGGTGGTCGCGCGGTGCAGTGTACGCGGAGAGAACGCGCGCTGCTGCTGCTTGCTACACTGGCGGTAGGCAAGCGTCGTTGTTGTCCGTCCCTCTGTGTTGCTTGTCCGTCGTCTTGTTTTGCGCGGAGTGACGGAGCAGCGTGCGGGAGTAGCGTCGTTCCTCTTTCGCCGCGAGGTCCACCCAGTTAGTAAAGTTGTGGCTGCTGTCCGCACTCGGTGATCTGATTACTTCCCCTTTTTATGATTACCTTGAAGAAACGGTGACGAGGAGGAAAGAGGAGGAGGAGGAGGATACTGACGGCGAAGAATCGCCGCCGCCGCTCTCGGGTCCTGCTGTTGTTGTGGCTGTTGTTGCTGTTGAAGTTGTTGTGTGTGTGTGAGGAGCCAACGGATTACTCAGCAGCGGAGTCCGTACATCGTCCGTTGCGCCTGTTTGCAACAATCGAGAAGTGCTTCTGTTGTTGTCGTTGTTGTTTTTGTTGTTGTTGTTGTTATTGTTATTGTTGGGGTGAGACATTCACGGAGGAGGAAAATCAGCTGCTGGCTGGTTGGTTCGCTGTTTACTTTGCAAGCCCGTGTTTACTGCCCGCTGTTCTGTACTGGTAGTATTCGTGACTTGGGTGTGATTTCCCTGTTTACCGACAGTTCGAACTCTTTCTCGAATTGACTGTGACGTCGGTTTTTTTTCACCTGTTGTTCGACCCGGATCGACTCGTGACGTGCACCCGATGACAGGGGAATATATAAGCAGTTGAATTTGTCGCGAGTACGGCTCGTCGCACAGTGTCATGTGGTTTGACCGCGTCGCGGAGACACAGAGAGACAGAGAAAGAGAGAGAGAGAGCTTGAAACTGCTCCACCGATGAGAAAACTTGAGGCTCTGCTTCTGTGATTGCATTGTATGGAAGCTGCCGATGTGATTTGTGTTTCCAGTGGCAGAAGTAGACCAGCCTTTTGTGAGTCACGCTGGCTGAACTTTATTGGGGCTCTAGTCTAGCGTGGTCCTGGATTTTTCTGTCACTCCACTCAGACGCCAAGATCGACAAGGACGTAAAAAACAACAACAACAAAAAGCAACGCACGCACATTAAAAGAAACGTTTTTTTTTTTTCGAACCTCTAGACTGGGAGGTTTTGCTGTGCGCTTTTGGCCGACCCCTCAACGCTTCTGAGATCGTTTTATAATAAAACTGTAACGTGACTTGGGTTCTGAGGAATCAAGAGTGTTTTTAAAAATCATGAGCGTGCTTGGAGTGTTGAAATTAAAAGTCCAGTCTTGATTACAGTGTCTCTGTCTCTACTGAGGTCTTCGTCTGACCCGGATCTTTGACGTGGGATAACCTTTTGGATTTAACATTTAAAAAATGTAAGTGTATTTTTTGTTCCTTTTTTAATTCAAGCGCCTTTACGTAGATAATGCTTTTTTTTTTTTTTAAACGCCTTTTTTTAAAGCCACGGTGGTTCAGATTAAAAAACCCCTAACAGCCTTTCATGTATTAACTTTCATGCTACGGTACGGATGGCCCTGGTTCGAGTCCTCAACAGAGTCCTCTTGAACGTTGGTTAGTGCTGAAATTTTTAAAGGAATGTCCACCAACTTGTCTCCGTTCTGATGGAATAGAAAACTGAATCATTGCGTCGTGCCCCTCGATTTTCTAAAAATGTCTGTTGGGATTAAGAGATCTTTATCCACGCCACAGAGTTGTTTGGAATGATATCACTCTCTGGTGTAGAAATGCTCACTTCCTAGCGATATCAGCTTTCTGTTGAGTCTTCCGTAAGTCTTTGTCTCACGTCTTCTTTCTCTAATCTCTTGTTGCTATGCACATGTACGTCACTGAGCTGCCACCTAAAATGTCAAGGCGCCCTGGGTGGTTTTGGGCCATTCCACGGAAAACATGACGCAGAGATGATGAGAATAATAATAAATAATAATAAATAGCATTTGTATAGCGCATATCCCCGCTCAACAGCAGGCTCTATGCGCTTTTACACTATATTAACCTGCTGAAATTTTAAAGAATAATGGAAAAATGTTTTTTCTTTTAAAAAATCTACAAAACAAAGAGAAAGAGA
>NW_004797808.1:541971-543046 GCF_000002075.1 Aplysia californica
GAGAGAGAGAGAGAGAGAGAGAGAGAGAGAGAGAGAGAGAGAGAGAGAGAGAGGCTCTATCGTTGCTAAGATCTTTGTTTCAGTGCGTCATCATCATCATCTCTGCGTAACGTCCGTCACGTTTCATGGAATGGCCCTTTTATTGTTCGTGTTTTTCTTCTTTGACAATAGCATGGCGCCGGATTATGTTACTGGTTCTTTCGTTTAGTGGACGATTTTCCCTGACAAGATGTGAGCGTTCGTGATTGGTGGGTGCTCTGGTGTGGTTTGCTCCTCTTTTCTGTTTGTTCCTTCTTATTTTACCCTCCAGTAACACCAGCTCTAATCTTCGGCATTTAAATGACCTATTTGTTTTGGAATTGCAATTATAATTTTTTTTACAAAGACTTAAATAGCATGCGTCTAAGAAAACTAAAATTTCGCAGGCCACTTTATCTAAGGATCAATTACTGTTGGAGAGAGATGTATTTCTTACAGTGGGAAAAGACAGAACCAAGTAGCTCCCCCCCTCTTCATCCTTCCTTCCTTCCTCCTCCCCTTCCCCTTCCCCTTCCTCTTCCTCTTCTTCCTCCTCCTCCTCCTCCTCCTCCTCATCGTTCTCCTCCGCCTCCTCCCCTCTCTCTTCCCCCTCCTTTTCCTCATGCCCTTCTGTCCCCCCTTCCTCCTCCTCGGTCGTATCCTCCTTTCCCTCCTCCTCCCCTCCCCTCATCCACTCCTCCTCGTTATCCCCTCATCTTCCTTAAACAACTGTATTAAGACGATGGAATATGTCACGTTTTCTCAACAAAGATCAATAAGTCTCGACAACAGCCGGGGGTAATCGTGCGCATCTTGCACATTCCTCCAGCTTTTGATAACATCATAAGTCCTTGATCCTGCGTGCCTTCATGCCTCTTTAGCATTCCCGCCCACACAAGTTATGAACCCCTCCCCCAACAAAATAAAACCAAAACAACATAGAAAACAGGTAAGAAAAAGCACCCCCCCCAAAAAACAAACAAACAACCCTAAACAAAACAACAACTGAACCCCTACCCCCCAAAAAAACCCCCCCAACCAACCAAACAAACCCCAA
>NW_004797808.1:544936-546149 GCF_000002075.1 Aplysia californica
CAAAACTATACACTAAACCGACAAAACCGATGGTGACCTTCAATAGCAAACGCGTTTGTTTTCAAGGCTGCGCGTCGGGCGATCAGTCTGGGCAGTTGATCTGTTCATAGTGTGCACTGGAGCCGCCAGGAACTGAACCGAACCGATCCGATCCGAACCGATCCGAACCAATCCTCCAATGGGCACCACCTGTAATGGCTTGGATAATCAGCTAATGAAACACGGGCTGGCCCTGACAATTGCCGATACCCTAACTAACGAACCCTTATCCATTCTGTGGGTGTTTGTGTGCAAATTGTGGCTTTCCTGGGGGCTGGTAATACGTTAATTTGGTGGATGTTGGTGTGTTATGTGTGCGTGTATACGTTGTGTTTTTTTTGTTTGTTAGTTCGTTTCCGAAAATGTTATGTGGGTGTATGTTTGTTCGGACATATTTTTGAATGTGTTTGTGTATGTATTATGTATGCGCGTCACTCTCCCTGCATCTCTTATTCTCTATTCCCCTTCTCTCTTCACCTCTGTCTGCCTGGCTGCCTGGCTCTCTGTCTTTTGTCTATATCGCCCTCGGTATCTCAACCCAAATCATACTAAAATAGAACAAAACAAGTCACCCATTCGTACTTCAAAAATGGCAACTGCCCTTGAGCTCCCCCCCTCCCCTTTCCAGGAAAAAAAACAACAAACAAAACCAACGAGGACACGTACAGAAACAAAACAAAACAAATTTTAAAAACTATAATTTTTTTTTCTTTCTTATAAGATTAAAAAGAAATAGAAAAATAGACAGCTGTGAACACAATCCCCTTTTCCAAAATGAATTAATGTCGCGCGCTACGTGTCCTAAAAGTATATAGTGTATTATTTGGTGTATGGAGAGTTGGGTCCTTGCCAAGTGGGTCTCGTTATGTGAGTGATTATAATACATATGGTGGCTGGCAGTAATCCTTTCTCCGGGTAATTAGGTACTGTCGTCGTTACCTCATCGCGGTTAGTTTAGCTGTTTGGGGGGCGAGGGAGGGGGGTATACAGAGTGCTTTGGGCTCGGGGAATGCTTTGAAGTTTGAAGTTCCTAGAACATCCTCCGATCCTTTGGGTGTCGGGTGTCATCATTGTTGTTGTCACACGTGCTGTCATTAGCTCTGACTCTCTCCCGTTGTCTCTATCTATCTATCTATCTATCTATCTATCTATCTATCTATCTATCTATCTATCT
>NW_004797808.1:548886-551736 GCF_000002075.1 Aplysia californica
GTGTGTGTGTTGTGCGTGTGTGCGTGAGTGTTTGTACTCGATACGGGAATATTATGTTGATGTATGTATTTGTACTTTTGAAGTGCCTTCTCTTGGTTAATGTTGTCCCCTTCTTATCAGTTGTTCTTACTGTTTCCGACTTAAGTAGCATGGAGACACCGGTGTAGCATGGAGACACCGGTGTGTTTTGACATGTTTTAGTGCAATTGAAAGGGGGGGGGGAGAGACTTATGCAGCAATCATTTTGAATGTCTTGTCTTTTCTGACCTTGAAGAGGAGGAAGAAAACAGAGGAAGATGAAGGGAGGAGGAGGAAGAAGAAAATGAAGGAGACGATGAAGGAGGAAAAGAAGAAGAAGTAGGGGGACTGGCTCTATTGTTGGGGAGGAAGGAAGGAAAGAAGGAATCAGTGTGTATATGTATACGTACAAGTACAAGTATACTAATACTAACTCTTTCCAGTGTGAATTGTGTTGCACTGTTAGACCGCCAAAAGTGCGGACTGAGACAAAACCAAAGAATAGCCCTGTTGCACATTAACTACCACCACCCTGGTCGTAGGTTTATCTCGAACACGCCGCTATGCGTGGGCTTATATCATGCGCATCTTTGCCCACACTGCGGGGAAGGGTGGGTGGTTCAAGGTGAATTGAGTTGACTTCATGATAATATCAGAATGATGTTTATGACCAGGACGAGTCATCTGCTGGCTTATGTGAAGAACGGTCGTGCCTCCGCCCTTTGTTACTTACTTTTCGTGGATTCGTGACAGGAGTGGTTCTTTGTGGTCAGGGATTTGGTGTTATTTTTGTCTGTGATTATTGTATTATTTTGTCTGTGGTCAAGTAGTATCTAGGTCATATTTCTTTTCTTCTCCTTTGTAGTTTCTGTCTATCTGCTTGTTTTACTTTTCCCGAGTACAAAGTGACCTTTATAGTGCTGACGTGCTTCTCTTTTTTTTCGAACAGGTGGTTTTGTTTTTTGGCCTAATGTGATATAATGTTCTTTTAGTCTATTGTCTCTTGTTCTTTTAGTCTATTGTCTCTTGTTCTTTTTGTCTATGGTCGGTTGTTCTTTTTGTCTATGATTGGTTGCTCTTTTTGTCTTTGGTCAAGCATTCGTTTTGCCCGTAGTTGTGTGTTCATTTTGTCCGTGGGCGGTGGGTGCTCTGAGACCATATTGATAACGAGAGTGTGGCTGTTATGTAATGTCCAAGCCCTCGCTCTCTGAGGCTATTGTATTGATACTGAGTGGGCGGTTTGCGTTCAGCCGGCAGGGATGTCCAGATTATTTAGCCAGTACTGACTGGAGCAGGGGTACGGAAACTACGGTCAGCGGGCTGAATGCGGTCCCTTATTGAGTTTTATGCAGCACACGGAAACATTTGGCGAATCTTAAAAAGATCGTAATCAATAAATTAACGCAAAATAAAAAGATCACATTAAAATTCATTCAAATACATGTACTAGATCTGGAGCCTGGACTGGTTTTCGTAGGAACGTAACAATTAATTGTTTTCTGATTAAAAAAACCCACTTTGATAATTTAATCATAGTTAGTATAATGCAGTCTACATTTTTGTATTTTCTTATTTTAAAAAAATAATTACCCAGTGTCCTGTGTCCTGCTGTGCTCTTTGTCGTGTATATGCCAGCTACTGTGGCCCTTGATAGAAACGGTTTGTCCACTTCTGGGGGTTGGCGGGTGCTCTGGTGCGGTTTGCTTCTTCTTTCCTATGAAACATCTATCGTCCTTATCTCCCCCTTCTTCTTTTTTTATGTTTGTTACTCTCTTGTAACACGTCCAATCTTCTGGCGCTCATATGACCTTATGCTGTCGCGAGCGCCGTAAAACCTCTACTAAAACTAAAACTAACTCCTGGGCCAGAGGAAGCAGGATGTTGGTCCCGCTCACTCTCAATTGTCATGGTTCGTGGAGTGGTCTGCTCGTTCTCTTTTTTTATTTTGTTTTTGGTGGGTTCTTTTTTGTTTCCGTCACTTTACTCAAACTTACTCACCCGTGTGGTCAGAGGGTGTTATAATAGGTTCTTCTTCTTTCTTTCCTTTCCCTTGTTGTTTTTGACTGTCCGTCTCACTTTTTCCCTCAGCAGCACCACATGACCATTATGGGTTTGATGTGTTTCTATTTACTAAAAAAGCAAAAACAAAAAAAATAAATCAGTCAAACAAACAAACAAACAATCAGTCAAACAAACAAACAAACAAACAATCAGTCAAACAAACAAGCCAGCAAACAAACAAAACATACACACTTTCAATTCGTCATCTAGCCTATTTTGTGTCGGGCGAAAGGAGAAAGGCAGTTGGTCACGCGGACTCCTCGTCGCCGCCGCCGCTCACCACAAGGTCACCGGTCTCGGAGCGTGTCCACTGAGTCCACGGAGCCCAGTTGTCCAGTCTGTTGCAGTACGTGTGTGTCCTGAGCGCCCTCCCCTGTGTTGGCCAGCGTTCATGTCCTCGCTAGTGTAGGCTTCTTGTTTTGTTTTAGGTTTTGCTCAAGCGTGTAATTCACTTCGTTATTGTTCATGAATTTATTATTAATCTATGTGGTTCGTTCGAGTGTTTTGTTGGCTGAGGTTTTTTTTTTGGTGGTTTTTGTTAAAAGTTTTTTCCCCCTGGATTTCTAATTTGAAGTGCAAATTGTGGTTTTGCGATGACGAACACACACTTCCACAAAGACGCGTGTACGCTTACAGACTTAATGATTATTACACACTGTGTTACAAACTTTTCATACTCACACATAATAATATACACGCAAGCAAATGCGGAGACAACAAACACACACACACTCACACACACACACACACACACACACACACACGCGTACA
>NW_004797809.1:0-1248 GCF_000002075.1 Aplysia californica
AAGCAAAGCATTGAGTTCTGAGTTCCGAGTTGGGAAAATCTCCTGGCGTTACAAATTCTTTCTGATACCGACTGGCATGTACGTCTCACCTGTCCTCAGCTAACGTTCTGAAAAGTTTGTCTACAATTACATGTATTGAGATTTGCGTTGTCATTATATCTATGAATTTAAAATTCTAGTTTTAACATGAAAAAGATCCGCAGAGCAGTGACAGCTTTTTTAAAGCTATAGTAACTGTTTAACGGCACTTGCAACACGATAAGGTCATTTCCCCGTCAATTTTACCTGTAACATCACCTTCTTTTATCTCAAATTTTTCTACCTCTATTCAAGTCAAGACAGGTTAGAATTTTTTTCACCAAATAAGGGAAATGAACAGGTTTTACAATTATACAAATAACTTCATATCATGGTCACAAATTGACAAGCACCTGATTCTTTCACGCTACGATACAATTTAAATATTATGGAAAGCTTATGATTGAGTGGACTCAGTTCAGTAACTCATAATATTTTTAAGGGGCCTTGAAACATTCAAAAGCAACATTTTATGGGCGAGAGAACATTCATTTACCAATATTCCTAGCCTAGAAATTATGACTTTTTCTTTTGACTCCGAAGTTAAAAACTTGACAAACAGAGAGAATTCTACACTTGCCTACCCACATACAAATGGCAAACGCTTAAGTTTAATACTTTGAGGTGCAAATTGTTAGATCTAGATTCTAGATCTAAGTTTTTCACGTTTGCACATAACATCAGATGTGAGTTCTCATCCCCGCGCAGATGAAATGATAATATTGGGTTTTTTTTGGTTTTTTTCTTTAAAGTGCCTTTGGTGGTCTACTATCCCGAAAAATGCGGTTTTGAGAAAATCGAAGGTAAAGTTTTTGGGCCCTTATTCAGTTTCTTTAAAAGACTAGGAGAGTTTTCTCTATAAACCAAATATACACACCAATGAAACCAAACTTCTCCTATACGAAGTGCAATGCTCACTTTTGGTGTAGGTCAAGATTTCTGGAAACCCCTGGAATCTGAGTTAGCCCGCTTGTTCATAAAAGTGACCATTTGTTTCCTATTCAATCCGATAGGTGTTAGTAGGAAGATTCGAGGCAGCCCACATTCCAAATGATCTGAACTGTGTCAGTGATAGAGTAAAATAAATTTAAGGAACCCATCATCCCTGCCCCCAATCCACCCACACATACACATAGACCTGCATACCACACATACATAAACACATACTCC
>NW_004797809.1:3169-20339 GCF_000002075.1 Aplysia californica
TAAAAAATGAAAATAGATTGTTATTTTGCATGCATGTTTGCAGACTATAGATCAACACATTTTTCTGTTGAATTGTTCCTAAACGAATTAAAACATTTGTAATGACTATTTTTCTAAGGTAGTAATCAAATTTGTAAACAAAATGGTGAAAATCCACACTCCATATACCACGTACACAATTCTATTCCATACGCCCTTTCTGGAAAATTCAACAGACAAATTTTGAAATTTTACACCGTCTCTTCATTGTGTGAAACTTTCTTGAAGATTGGATAAAAAATGGTACCGGTAGTTATTAAAAAAAAGTAGGCTATATAGAAAAACTACTTTTTGAGAAAACGGGAAAAATTGAAATTATGAGGAAATGGTGGTTTCTAACATGCCCAGTATGGATTTTAAAAAAAGGGTTTATGGGGTTCTTAAGTGATGAAATAGTTGTAGGAGAGACTGAAGAGTCCAAAACTGCCAACACCTCAAAATCCATAAATTTGATCCGAATCGGGATTTTCAGGGTATAGCCCCCCCCCGAAAAAAGAGGTCCCCAAAAGAAAAACATCAGAAGCAACCCACTTTGCTCTTGACCAAAAAATGCACCTCTCCTCCACGTCTTTAGTTTAGTTTTAGTAGAGGTTTTACGGCGCTCGCAACTGCATAAGGCCATATGAGCGCCAATTAGGGATGGATGTCAACAGAGAAGTCCTTACTCTGTTCTCCTCTCTAGCTTCAACAGCACACCGTCTGCTTCGACTATCAAGGCACCTCGGAAATAGCGGGTCCCAAGAGTGTGACAAACATACGAAAGAAGTAGAGGAAAATGACGATAGAAAGGATTAGGAAAGAAAAAGCAGCAGTTCCCTATTGCAGTCCAGGCTCAGTTTTGAGCACGACATCGATGAATCAGCCCATTTACTGTGCATAAGAACAGGTTAATGTCCCCCCTTTGGGAATGGCCTAAAGACACTTCAGTAAGTAGCACCTCCCCTCCACGTATAAGGATACAAGAGCTAGGATGAAGTATAGTAAGTACCGGGTCGCATCCAGTGAAGCAAGAAACCTAACTCACTAATTCAAAATTCTAAATAAAAAAAATAACCTATGCAATAACTACAACAACAACAACGGCGGTGGCATCTCTTCGAGGAGGATTCAGGGAGGTTGGATTGCGACACCCGCTACCCAAGAGAGGCAGTGGCCCTGAAGAGCACGCTCTTTGGGGCTCCAAACATTTCGAACGGATAGGCTACCACACACAACAACAACAACAACAGCAACAGCAATAATAACAACAAAAACAACAACAAACATCTTGACTCCCTCCCGCCCCCCCCCACCAAGAAAAAAAAATTAAAATAATTAAAAAACAAACAAAACCACAACACATAGCCTACATATCCACGCACATCCACCTTCTTTCCCTAACGCACACACAAAAAAGGAGAAACGGGAACAAAGAAAAGAAAAGAAAATAACATCTCAGTTAATCTTCACCATTTATTGGAAGGTACAATCACATGAATTTCAATTTACACAATTTAAGAAAAGTTGCCGACATCGAAACTGTTCCAGTGCGTACCTGGGTGAAAGATTCCGCCAAATGAAAGTTTTTGTTCACAAAAAAAAGTAAAAACTGACACCAAACATTTCAATTTTTGTGTTCTTTTGACAATAATCATAATAATAAACAATAATAATTAATGGGTCTTTGGAAATTTTCATCATGAAGGTTCGTCACCAATGTGTTGTTTACATCTTATACAGCAATAGGCCTATCTACTTTGGGAGAAGTTCTTAGACAGATCAGTTTGAACATCAAAAGATATTTCACATTGATGTGTAAGTCAATAACATTAAATAATATCAATGTAACAACACCAAAACTGTAGAAAGTGCTCATACAATTCAGTTGCAATTCAGTCCCACTACGGACAAAACTTTGTGATCTGGCTTAAGCAAAACTGATACCTTCAACCATAGATGTTATTGATGACTTTCTAGTCATCCTAACTGAGATTAAGCATTGGGATAGGCATTATTTTTCATGATAAGACCAAACAATATTTTTGTTTTCTTGTCTCTACAAGCGTGGATGTGACATCAGATGAAACATTTTGAAAAGACTGTACCAAGAACATCATTCCAAAGCTGGGCATTGAAATGAATGTTCAGAAAAAGAGAAAAGGGAAATGATTTATGAATATATTTCAGAGAGGAGTAAGAAAACAAGCAGAGCTCAGAGGATGAAGAAACGATAAAGTTCTGACAAATTTAAATTTTATCTACTGTCATCAAAGTGGAAAGATAGTTCTGTAAACATGTGTGAAATAACTATGAAGCACACAACTTATACACATTCCTTTTCCAAAAAAAAAAAAAAAAAAGAAAATGCTCGACCAGGAGTTTACTGAAACAGCAAGAGAGTCTTTTGAGATTTTCAATTCGGCATTGTCAACAACAAGATAAACGAAAAGTGCATATTTTGTATTGTGTTTAAATATTTTCTGACCATATTATTATTCTATAATTATAAATGGAATATGACTTTAGATTTTTTTGATTTTTGAAACAAACTTTATACAAAAACAAACATCAATGCACAGAGAAACATAAATATGATTGTCAAGTCGCCCCAGTGGGAATCATTAACATTCTACCAGCGGTGGACCAAGCTGACTTAATTAATTAAGAATTCTTCTCCATCGCTGACACACAACAACGTAGCGGGAGGCTATAAACAGTTGCTATGACGACCACACAGTTTGCACAATCAGCCACACAGCACACCAGCATCTTGGAAAATTCAGCTGCACTCACAACAGACAAAACAGATTGAAACAGAATGAACCAAGAGATTACGGATAAAGTAAAATGTAAAAATGATAGTTTACTGGCTCTTACATCTCTACCTGAAAGCTTTACAGCACGACTTCACAATAACTCCCATTCGCTGACTTGATCCTTCCAACTTCTTTAAAAAAAGCTTAGTTTGGTAAAAGTTAAACAACACTCACAACTGCATACGGTCAAATGAGTGTGTTTTCGACTTAAAATTTCAACTCCCCAGGGAAAAAAGCTACAGCGTCGCAGCCTGTTATGTGTTCAGAATCTCTTGATCCTATACTTCAATTTTTATAAGTACTCATCTATTTGGTATAGAGGGAATTGAGGAAATTAAGGTAAAAAAAACCCCAAACCCTTTATCATAAGATGCTGGCCAGCCATGGATCAAATCCACAATATTCCTCATGAAACTCTAGAGTCATTATCATTGGACTAGAATGTCACTGGAGTTCCTCTCAGGCCCCACTATATATTGTCAAATGACATCATAGTCTATATTTGACACCTTCTACAACTTAAAGAGTTCATTAAACTAGAAAAATATCACACATACACGGGTGAAAATCTTACGTCTGACTACGTAGATGGATGGGACACGGGGCAGAGTGTCAGCGGTGCGGATATCTAGTGAGATAAAAATCTGAATAGTCAGTGGGAGAGTCACAATATTAGTTAGGAGAAATTTTGGTAGTGTACACACCGGATTTAAGGTACACTCGAATACAATATCCATTTCTCAAGGTCCAAAAACCTCTGGATAGTTTCCCTTCAACACTGCAGTGAGTTTGCATACAGCAGATGATTTGAAATGCCCAAAACTGAAGATGTGATACCAAAGTTTCAACATAGCAATAGACCCCGGACAAAACACAGAAGCCACATATTTTTTATTCCACGACATTAACATTGGTATAACATGGAAGATACATTCTACAAAATATGATGAGCGCCCAATGTACAAAAAGAAAAGAGCTAAAATATAAAGATCTTTGTTTCGGTGAAATACAATTTAGAAATGCATCCAATTTGATCCAAATAGTTTAAACTGTCTTGTTCTTCAATCAGGATAGTTAACTGGATCCATCAGTAACACATCCCAGCTTAATGCATACAGACAATAGGCCTACGCATTTTGCCTTTTGAAAGTTTCATATGTTACTTTTCACCTCCCTTTTTCTCAGCACAGGTTGACCCAAACACTACTGTTGCAGTCGCTGTATTAGAACTCCCCCCCCCCCTTTTCCCTGCAACACAATACTGGAACCAACAGCTACACTTATTGCTTAATGTCACTTACGTATTTGTGATTAAAGCTGATAATTGGCAACAGTGTTTGCAAGAAATTGTAGTAACATTAACTTGGAGAATCAAATTTAATAAGTAAGGAAATATACTTTGCTTTATTGTATCGTGACTAATGTATCAATTAGATCAGGCAAAAGAGATCAAAGTATAGGCCTTCATATTCACAGTACCCTCCTCCAAAGTGCACATGGTTATTAAAATTCACATTTGCCTCTAATTGCTGCAATGTGATACAAATGCAGACATATAAACTTAAGCTTTGTTCAGAGGTGACAATAAAGTTATAAAGCATACAGAAGTGGGGATCCCTCCCATATATATGCCTCTAACGAAGACTTGTCTGCATTTAGGAATGGACCAAATTAAAATATTGACTCTAAACATAAACATTAAGTTTCAAATGTCTTAAATATTATAATGCTGAACGTACAAAGCCTGAGGTATGCATCAAATTAATTGGGGGGGAAAAAGCAAAATAAAAAACTACAAAACGACTCCTACCCACCTTAAGAGCACCAACATATGAACGGACAGAATTTAATTCCTTACACCAAAAGACTTAAATCCTTTAAAAGATGAGACCTTAGTTGAACAGGTAAAAATTAAGTTACCTTTCAAATCAGGTCTATTTACACTTACTTATCAAAGGATTCTCAATGAATGAAAACATCTCAAGCACTAGCTGGATCAGCTCGTACAGTAGCAAACATACACTGCGTTTTTATCTACTTTATGTCATAACATCCAACATAACACAACACATCCTCCATTTGCTACACTTTCCATACAAACAAAGAAAGAAGCAAAGCCAAAAGATAATTGTTCTATACATGACAAAGAAAAATAGTTAGAAGGACAATAGATGCTATGATGACATTCAGAGAAATGTTCTCAGAAAGGAAGCACAAGCCAATTAAGAGGCAGTTTATCCCCAGCAAGCTGTTCTACTATTCTGAACTCAGAAATCCCATTTTTTTAAAAGGAAAGACAACCTCCTCCTTCCCCCCCCCCCCCAAACCGCCTGAAAAAAAAGCAAACCTGCAACAAGAAAACTTTTAAATTCTTTTACAAATTGTACATGTGCCTACATGATGTATTTTTTCTTGCTTTTTTTCAACACTCAGAATTGAAATTTCGACAAATATGCATGAGCACAGTCATCCCATACTGGAAATTAAGAAACTGTGATTAAAAAACCCATTTATTTTAAAATTGTGGGTTTTGTACGTTTGAAAAGCTGGTCATTTATACAATGATAGGTTGCAGAAGACAAGACATTCAAATAACTTCACGGGAAGGCAAGAGCCACACCCTGTATTTAATTCCTTTCCTGGGAGAAAACTCTTCCTACTCTTGAACAAGGACCCCAAGCTCAACTGTAAGGGCCATCTAAACTGTGATGATACTCTCACGAGAACATTTCTCCAGACAGACCAATGGTCAGACTATAATCAACTACACATAAAATTTTAAAGCTCGACTCCATAACCAATTTCAAGGTGCTGTTCACAAAATTACTCTCTTGCAATGTCTTCTATATTATCCTTACCAACAATCCAAATTTGAAAAAGAAAAAAAAATACGGTTGTCTTGAGACTGAAAGAATACTCTTTGCATTCACTGACATCTCATTTTTTTTTTAAATGAAAAAAAAAGCCCTCACCAAACCATACATTAATAAGTTTCAAATAGAACTTTCTTCTTTAGAAGATAGGCATACGCTTTAATTAAATAAGACCTTTTAAAATTTAATCAATTTTTGTAAACCACCTCCTGACCAGCTTGTGAACAAAATAAGTATAAAAGAGACATGAAGAGAGACATCAGATTACAAGGAAGACAAGATGAGAGGAAATGTGAAAAAGTTATTATAATCAACAGGCAGACTTTGAAGGATGGGATTTGATTGTTTTTCTTCATCTTACGAAGACGTTAACAAAGATTGGAAAGCACAAAAGTTCAACAATGTAAATGCTCTTTTGCCTTGAAGTAAATAATGTGAACATTTTTACAGATGATATAAATGAACAGATAGAAAGAAGAAGCAACTTTACCAAATGCTTGGGTATGGAGCTGTAATTGTAATCTAAATTTATTTATGCAATAAAATAATATTTCAGATGAAAAAAAATACCTCCTCCCAAAAAATGATATGTAATTCATAATGACAATTTACATCCAATAACCTTTTCAAGGGCACCGAATTCACATATATGGAATCATATCAGGAGAAGAGCAACGCAAATCTTTATTAAGTTGGATTCCAGTTAACATCTCCTTTAAAATTCCCCTCTATTAAATGTGAGGCAAAAATATTCATGCACAGAAAATCACCAAGGGTACCGGCTAATATTTTGCCTTTTGGATAAAAAAAACTTTAATTATCATAATTTTATATTAATTTTACTGTATATTATCAAACATGCTGAAGTTAAATCAAAATACAGATGTAAAAAAAAAAGAGTTTCTAAAATTCAGAAAAGCCTGCTCCTTCAAGATTCACAAATATCAAAGACAGTATACTGAAAATTGACACCAAGAAATGGACAGTTGATTTGCATTGTTCTTCAATAGAATTGAACCTTTGGTTGTATCCTGAGAATGTCTGAAAACATATACATGAGTCCAAAATATTCTTTTAATAAAAGTGATATGTACTTTCTCTTCACAAAGTGAATCAAGATGAGAGAAACATTCTGTACACACAGTTCACATCAAACAGAAATGATTGTTATGGTGCAAACCATACATCAAAAATTCTTTCAATTCAACAGACTTTCATAGCCATCATTCATAAACAGCTTGTTACTGTCCTTTTCACCCTTAATAGACATGAATATTGAAAGAATCTGCATTTGGTACCATTACTACAAAATACAAAAACTCCCAGACACTTTGGAAAAACCAAGTAAACAATACCTTTGCTGTCATGCAGCAGTCGACATGTTATAAAACCACTAACCCACTCAGGTCATCCGTTACCGGTAGGCCTAGACCTATATGACAAGACTCTGCCAACATGTAGAATAAGATTTCCCTGTCTCGTTTACTGCAAATATTACTTTGTCTCTCTAGCCATGTTGTAAATGAAACAATTTTAACAAGAATTGCTGTAACGCTGAGTTGACTGCAAGAAGGTTTCAAAATTGACTTCAACTGTAACAATTTTCAGACTACAGCTCCATTTTCTCGTAGAGAACAAAAACATGACAGGGTATTGGGGCTAATTCTTGCAGGAACAGGTTTCTCTTTCTTCGGAAGTCTTGATATGAATCATGGCTCAAAAGGTGATCAATGAAATCTATGCTTGAACATCGTTAATGATTTGCTGAGTGGATGACAAATTTGATTAAAAAATCAACTCGTTGGAAATTGTAGTATCAACAAACTGCAATACATATTTAAAGACAAAACTTTTCAAACACACCGTTTTTGCTCTTAACACGGAGGCTGATATAGATCTGGATCTGTTATAAAAAAACTTGGAAACAGATGATTCAATAACTTGATTAAATGAAGAAACAGAAAATCAACTTACATAAAAATGTTGATAATGTTACATAAAAGTCCCACATTTCAACAACGAAAAACTGTCCAAAACCAAACCACCAGATGCTCCAGGTAAAGCGGGCATGACCTTGTCTGGTAAAACAGCATCAAACAAACTATTTTGCTGTTCCTTCCTCTGATTGCAAAGCTGTGGATGATAATGCCTTTTATCAAGCACCTTTTATTTTGTATTTGGGTTGACTAACTACCTTGAGCTCCATTCTCAAAACTTTACTGAGGGGAAGAAAAAAACTCACTGTTTGAAACAGACTCTAAAATTACAACAACAAAAAAACAAGCAACTGTCAAAAAAATAACACTATCCCCTGTTTTTGTTGGCCATTAAAAAAAAAAATTACTTTGACACAAGAACTCTCACATATAAATATTGTAAGTTTATTTAACGATTTTGATAATGGACACCAATTACCAGGAGGCTAGTTAATAAGAATTACAGAACAAAAAAATCCCTCAGTAATTTAAAGTGTAAAATATTATAAATACAGTTGGGAACAGGCATCAAAATAGGAAATATATGGCAAAAATGTGGTGGCTAAAAAAGAAAGCTTTAAAGGTGACCTCACAACTTCAATCAAATATATAACATTACAAAGGTAGCGGTGAAAACAGTTCCACCCCCATCCCCCCGCACTACCCCTCTTCAGTCCACCTCTCTCACTTTACTTCTCTCCCAGACCTCTGTACAAAGCCCCACAATTAACATGTACAAAGGAATAAAAACATAGTGTCATAGAACGTACCACATTGTAACATAACCTTTCAACCACACAACATTATTCTGTGACTGATTAATTAACCACTTTATGTTTTTGGTTGTTCATGGAATCCTATATGAAAACAACAGAAGTTTCTGGACCTTCCAGTCAATGCTAAATACTGTTTCAGCCTGGACACTGGCTAATGATTGGCATGAAGATTTGTCTACGAGGAAGCAGGTTCCAAGCCTGTGTATCCCAAGGGAGACGCAAAAGAATCTAAACTCAATCTTCTTACCAAGGAGATAAGTCTGGAGGAAAATCCAAATGGACTTTGAAGATAATTGCAGAATGACAATAGGTGCCTTCTTGAAGATATTTCTAAACCTTAACAAGGCTACGTAATTATAGCTTGGTCTATGTCTTCAAATTTTCAAATTAAACTTTAAAAGGAACTCACATAATTAGGCCTACATATAGCTGAGTTTTAACAGGAACAGCCGTGTATTCAGGTCTACAACAGAAGTAGTTATTGATGCAAATATTTGCACCCAAGTTCATATATTTTAGGTAATTTGGGAGGCAGGAAAATAGGAGTAAATTCAGAATCAAACCATTTTCATTGAGAGACTACATTCTTTACAGATATGATTTTGAAAATTTATGTTGTCAAGAGATCTCCTTGGCAAAGAAGATAATGAAACCTATTTTCAAGATGATTTGATACCAGTCTTTTAATTCTTCAACTAAAATTCATAATTGCAATTCAATAAACTGACTTCTTCAGAAAAAGTCCTCTTCTAACACTCCATTGAGTTCATAAGTAAGAACAACCAAAGTGTATAAAAATGGTCCAGAACATGGCCTTTAATTTACCCCTATGCGAAAAGAACCAGGTATCTTCTAAGCTTATTTCATCTCAAAAATTTTTTTTTTTTTACTGTCAGTTAACATGCTGCTGCCTTACATATGGATAATTATAAAGCGGTGGGGAAAAAAATTAAGAAAGTTCAATTTCATTGTCAAAAACGCTTGAAAAGCAAACAACTCTGAAACAAATGTTATAAGTTTTGCTAAAGCGAATCAGAAAGCATCACTGTCAGGGAATATGCTTTATGTATTTTCTCTCAAAGATTTATAGTACGATGAATTGTTACAAATCACAATTCATATCAACTCATCCTTTTGATGACAACACATGATTTTTCAGAAAGGCATATTTACAGACCTTGGATCAGCTGACCAGTTTACGATAGCAAAGAGCAGAATGAATACAACTTATGAAAACAATTTGAAAAATCACTTTTTTTCTCTCCAATCAAAGTAATGGAAGAAAGAAAAGTGTGAAACATTTTTACACAAAGCATTGAAATGTGCTCCTAATCTAGGCCTTTTTCCCTTAACGAAACAGCATGCAAAGAAATGGATGTAACAAAGCATGAAAGTTGGCTTTACAAACTAAGAAAGTAGAAAGTACAACAATCAACAATAACAACGAGCTGGCTGTGTAACCCAGGGTTTCCAAGTATGTAGCTTGACTCAAACGATGGTATTGTGGAGCACTACTAAACATTGTAGTTGTTTATCAATCTGTTGGCAGCTCCGTCTTTGGTGTCGGGGTAGGTACCTGAAGACAAATCATCCAGGTGGATGGGTAAGTTTAAAAAAGGTGATAAAAAAAAAGAAATCATGCTGATAAAACAGTGGAATAACTCAGTCCACTAAGGTCTAGAGGCTGAAAAAAAGAAGGTAAATGAAACTTTGGCTTGGCAGTAAAGATGGAGAAATATTTGTGTTCACCAAATAAAAATAATTATTTTACAAAATTAACGTTTACTCAAATTTGTCTTTTATTCATAAGCAAAGTCTGAATTGATTACTATTCTATTAAAAATAAAATGGTGGTCTTTGCTGCTGCTTCATAAATGAGGGGGCAGAAACAGAGACCAAGAGGTCAAATGGTGGGAGATACGAGAAAGCAATTTGATTTTGCTCTGTTCAGCATGAAACATCCATAAACAGAACAGGCGGCCGGATCACACTGCCACGAAGGACATAGGCAAGTAATATTTATCATGCCACAGTCAGAATTTTAGCGGACAAATTTGGTTGGCAAAAAATACTCAGAGTTGTCTCAGAAAGAGCTTGTTCTGTCACAACAGTTTTTTAAAAGTTTTTTTTTCCCTCTGTGAAAATTCAACACCAGGAATCACAGCTATCGTAGAAAATTCATGCCTCTTAGCAATTTATAGTCCAAAGAGGAAATATATAATTCCCTGGATGAAACAAATTCCTTTCAATTTGTCCAAAATCTTTCTGAATAAACAATATTCCTGAATGATTAATCTTAACTAGTCAACATCTATAGCAGGCCAAAGCAAATTTAAAATAATTTAAAAATGATAAGTAAAAATTGACTGCAAAAATTATGCTAGTGCTTTCTGTTTCAGAAAAAATAAAAGGAACGGGGAAATGTTTATACATTTTTTTTCATTTCAAAAAGATCTGGCAAGTAATGTAAGCAGCTACAAATTTCAGTCAATAAGTTGTGACCACTCTGCCTAAAGAGACACACTCAAAATAAAAGTCAAAACAAAAGCTGGATTCCATTTGATTCAAATTTCAAATACAAAAGACCTTCATTTAGTATAACAGCAAACCCTCAGACAGGTTACTCACTAGAGTCTTATACATTTTCTTGCCAGTTTTCTTTTGAAACTATCAAGCATTAAAAAAAAACCTTTTATGTAATGCTTAAAAAACAAACTTCAGTCAAAAACCGAGTCAAAATTGCAGCCTCAGGTGCAAGGGAAGGAAAATTGCAAGAATGTATTTCTAGAGGAAGCCTTCACACATTGCGTGTAGCATTCCAAAACTAAAGAGAAAAAACTAACCTGCATTTGCTTCCAAGTCCTTTCCACTTAAAGTTTCCAAGGTAAATGAAGGAGCACAGTGTTCAGGCATGAACTTCTCCTCTTCCATTTTTTGATCGAGGATGTCAAAGAACTCATCCTCAACAAGGACAACACGCGACATATCCTCATTGGGCCTCAACTGATGTCGTTTCAAGTGTGGCTTGGTCAGATATTGCAGACGCTGAATGAAAAACATTCATATGTTTGTGAGAAAAGAAATGCATCAACACAGTGACAGCTACTAAATGTTGGGGAAAAAGAGTTAAGACAGGGGGATAGAAACAACACAGGGGATTCTCTTCTAAAATGCAGACAAGTACATGTTTGAGTGAAACAGTTGGGCCCCTCATTCCCATGTAGCAATAAGAAAAAAACAAGTGAGACAGAAAGACAGACTGACAAAAACAACTGGTTGAAACACAGGATGACAAATCTGTATTTTGTAAAATAAAGGTATTTATCCTGTCTCAACATTAGAGAAATTATCTTCTCTTTCACCTAAAATATTCCCTGATTCTAGGGAATGAACACATTTACATAATCATTTATTGATGAAGCATTGTCATATTAATCTTAAAATTCAGGAAATTTTGCAAAACTGAACCCCCAATCATTTTTTTTTTTGTGGCTCAAGAGCCAGTACATGATGTCTCCTTTTCTTCATCCCAACTCATCCAGGGTTCATCTAACTTTTCAAAAAATAAATTTTCTTTTCTTTCCTGCACTTTCCGCATAAGGTAACGAGGCTTCAGTATAGACTACAAACTGTAGTTTGTATAGAGCGGAACAGTAAAACATTGTGTGACTATTAAAAAGGAAACTGACAAAATCCAGATGCATCAATAGTGAAAAGGGCTTACTTCTATTAAAGTTCCGGGAGTGACCAAAACTCTCTGGATCATGATGATTGGGATGAAAATAATACTGATTCCAGCCAACATCCATCCCACAGCAATGGCCCAATCAGGATACTGGTAGGTCCCCGATTTTCTCTTATATGACAGTTCAGAATAACTGATGCAGCCCAGGATGAAAATAGCCTGAGGGAGGAAGAAATTAAGATACAATACATCACCACTTCACACAAAAAACTAATATATGACAAAGACAATGCTTTATAAATAACTTCAATTTTAAATATACGTTAAAAAGATGTCTACAATTTAATTCATTAAAAATGTTTTAACACACCTTTGCATTAGAGGTATTTTGGGAAAGATCTAAAACTTAATTTGAAGAACAATTTCACAGATCAATCCAATTTGGAAATATTCTAGTATATATTAAAAAGAAGTAATTTCGAGAATGTCAGGGTACAGGCAGGATAATTTCTTAAAAGTATAAACCAAAATTGTTCCCTCAAATACAAAAAATGCTTCTCATGTAAGTCAATCTTTATCTCATATCTCAAAGAGAAGGGTATGAACTCACCAGCGTAAAAACAGGAGTCAGAAACATCCAGAAAGTTTTCGTGACAGCCCTGAACACTCGGGTAAATCTTGGTCCTTGGAAGCCGAACATCGTCACCAGGTTGTCAATAAACCGGTCTATTCCTACAAAAAGAAAAAAACAAATTATCATCATAATTGATTTCTCTTAATGTGATAAATTAGACGAGAAAATCAATCCCTTATTTAATGTCAAATGTCCTGTCCCAGGAGACATTTTCCTCCCTCACCTCACCCCATACCCACCCACACCAATTCTCTTTAACTTATACTGGAGAGCTCTTGTAACTTAGAAGTAAGATTAGAAGTGTTACAAGAGAGTACCAAATACAAAAAAGAAGGAGGATAGATGAGAACGACAGATTTTTTATAGGAAAGAAGAAGCAAACCGCAAAAGAGCACCCGTCAAACATATATTCTGGCAACTTTGAAGCTTACCATAAATATATCCTACAACAAAGCATTCAATGGCAGCGACAAGTAGAACGATTCTGCTGGCAGAGTAGTAGTCAAACAGCTGGAACACATACATGCCACCCTGGGGAGATACATGACATAGAACATGGTCACTTAGTCACTGCAGGAGGCCAATATACAAATACAGTCTGGCTCGGAAAACTCAAAAACATCACGGATTGAAAAATGTGTTCAACATCCATAATTTGGGTGACTGATAATGAAAAATAAGAGACACAAGTCTGGAGAAGCTATCCATGATTTTGAGTTTTCTCTACTTTTTTTTATGGTGGCTGGAAAAAAAAAATCAAGTTATTTCTGTTCTTAATTAATTACCGTATATATAGTTTATTTGTGTAACATCCTAACCTCTTGTATTCATAAAAATGATAATGACCTTTAGAAAAATGCCAGTACCGGTACAGTACCAAAATTAGTATGTCTAGCTAGGCTACGTACAGAGTTCATTAAACACCATTTAAACACTGGTACTGGGAAACAAATAAACGCTAAAGCAACCCAAAAACTGCCTTTAACTCCATAGATGGAGTGTACAAATAGGCACTAACAAAACATCATCTTAATTCTCTTTGACAGCATGCAGAAATATACAACATGATCAAAGCATCAGAGACAAAAAAATCTTCACTTGCTGCTGCACAGAACAAATTAGGTAGTTCTCAAACTTTGCTTAATTAATCTCATAATCACAATGCCTTTGCTGGGTTTCACATTCTGCAGCAACTATACCTTACTTTCTGGAAAACAGAACAAAAACTGAAGATTTTTAATTGTTGAGAAAAAGTCTTGAACCTGTGAGAAACTAAGCACCCCTCCCCCTCTTTCTTTTTTCTCCCTACCTCCTAACCATCATGACCCTTTTGCGTTGACAAAAAAATTATAAAACCCACAAAACACTCACCTCAGTCACCATAGATAAACCTATGAGGAAGCAAATTACGCATATAATGGCAGTGAAGATCTCCTTGCGGTATTTACGTCGTAGAAACTCTGGGTGCAAATCCACACAGGCAGTGATAAAGCCCTCAACACCGACAAACTGAGGACAGACAAGAAAAAAATGAGATATAAAGTCGATTTCTTTGTCACATCTTTCTTGACTCATTGACACAGAGGAGATTTATTCCTTCAATAGCATATCTTCACAGACAAAAATAATGCTACATTGCTACTTATTGTGATTCAATTTTCTTTTAGATGATCAGTCGTACAAGCAAAAAATTCCCCAAAACAACTACAATAAAATTCTAAAAAGACCACTTCTTAGTCATACTGTGTACCATGATGCAAATTAGGAATCGCAGGTCACTGAACCAGAGAGTTGCAGCGGTAATCTTATCATAACAGGAAATAGCCGGCAACAATCAATGTGATATGTGAAGCTGTGCCTCATTAATTACTTTTTCCACTCAACACCTCTCTTTGGTTGGCATAGAGACACATCCCTCTGCCTTTGTGGCAACTGATCATGTAGCTTATCTAACCCATCATGTAGGGCCTAGCTTGTCACGTAATAAAAACCACATAAAACTCACCTGGCTGTCGAGACCAAGGAGAATGATCATGATGAAGAAGACGATGGACCAGGCAGGAGCAAGGGGCATCTGTGATACAGCCTCGGGGTAAGCGATGAAAGCCAGACCAGGACCTGGGGGGGGGGAGGTGTGTGTGTGTCTTTAGGTTTTTGTAAAACTTTTAAGGCAATTGCAACACAATTCGGTCCTAAGAGTGCGGATAATTAGAGGCGTTAAAAGAGAGTAACAAACACGATAAAGAAGGAGAGATAAGGAAGATAGATGTTTGATATGAAAGAAGGAGCGAACCACACGAGAGCACCCGCTAACCACCCTCTGAGTAGTTCAGGCAAAACACTAACAACATATAAGCAAAACAAAACAAAAATAGACAATGAAGAAGAGTAAAACATTTAGCAGTGAGCAGATAAAAGAAAAAGGCAGAAACAACACATCTAGGTTTGTGCTTCTTAAGATACCAATAATATCAATTATAAATACTTATAAATATTATGAACCTCTGCTCAATTGTATGCACACACATATTTACACAACACATAAACATAATATACTCTCACACACACACACACACACACACACACACACACACACACACACACACACACACACACACACACACAATGCACCCACTCACACACACACACACACACACACACTTGTCAATTCCGTTATTGTTACAGGAACATACAATTCTCTCATATAAGATATATATATATATATATAAAATAATTCTTATCCTTTTCTTTTCCCCTCTCCTTGATATCTTGTTTTAGTAAGTAAGAGTTTAACAGCACTTACAACACACTTAGTTAATACAAGTGCCGAAGATTAGAGGTGGTACAAGAGAGTAACAAATACAAAAGATAAGGAAGAGAGATAAGGATAATAGATGTTGGACAGGAAAGAAGGAAAGAATCACAGCTGAGCCCTCGCTAACCACCCTCTCCGTTGTATTCTTCTATTCATAGCAAGACATACCAGACTCAGCGACATCTTTGACGGACAAGTTCTGCCTGTGTGCCATGAATCCAAGAACGGAGAAGATCACAAACCCAGCCAAAATACTCGTCAGACTGTTCACAGTGGCAAATATGATGCTGTCTCTGAAAAACACAAAGGAGACAAATTGTGTCAAAACAAGCAGAAAATACACACAGATATAGGGTTTAAAAAATATAAAAAATTACAGATCGTTATGTTCTTTCACTTAGTGCCATATTTGGTCAGTCTTGATTTTTCAGTTTCCAGTAAAGAAGCAGCATACCCATGTGAAAATTGTCACTCAAAGATGGGTGAAAAGTAAGGCGGATATAAAGATGCTGTTCGTCATCTCCTCCACACACACACACATTTCCACTTTTGATAAGCATTTTATTTAAAAAGTGGGGAGATAAGTCGTGGGGGAGGGGGGGGGGCACATTGTGATTTAAAAAATAAAGAGCGACTTCACCCGAACGTTATTGATTGATAGGCATTACATCAAAAGAAAATTATTTGGCACGTAAATACTAGCATTCTTCAAGAGACCTTGTGTTTTCTTCTCATTTCACAGAAGAAAAGAAGGGATTAATGCTGACACTTGATATCACTATGATGGAACTATGGAACAAAAAAAGAATCTTCTAGTATAATATGCAATATAGAGCAATCTCAAGAACTGAGAATAATAGGTGGAATTTTGAGCTGACACATCTTTTTTATCACATTGTAGGACATGACCCAGACAATTGCCACCTTTGTTATTATTACTGTGTATTATTATAGTTATTATTACCACATTTATTGTTATTACTGCTGTTCAGACATTCTGTTGGGAAATCACACGGGACAACGCTCCATCATCACTACAATTAGAATGCTTCTCCCAGTGGAAAAGGTCGCCCTTCAGTCTGTCAGGTGTGATGACAGCTCCCAGGACATGGACTGAACTAATAATTATTGTTGACTCTGTTCTGTCACCACAATTCAAACAACCCCCCCCCCCCCAAAAAAAAAACCCCGCCTTACTTCAAATAAAAAAAAAAAGTTTAAGTTGGGAAAGCAAAGCAATTACAATTAGTTGAGTAGGTGCAAAAAAAGAAGAATAAATACATTAATATCTTATTAATGCTGAGGGACAGAACAATAATTAATACAGCTAGACAGGAAGTAACACCCACACCTGTTTACATGTAAGCCTATACACACAAACGCCCTCACATGATAGCAGGCAAACAAAACACTGTGCTTAAACTCAGCACCACTCCCCGCCCTTCAGAAACACAGAACACTTAAAATATACATGATTTATCATTTCCAAGAACACATAATAATATTTGCATAAGGCGTGCAAATATGCACACTCACTCCCTTTCACCGTCACCCCCCCTCCATCCCCCCACCACGAT
>NW_004797809.1:22132-33359 GCF_000002075.1 Aplysia californica
CACACACACACACGCACACACACACAAAAGAAAGCGAAGAGAGGGGCGATAGACGTTTGATAGGAAAGAAGAGGAGCAAACCACATCAGAACATTCGCCAATTACTCTCAGAAATTAAAGAGAGAAACAAAAGAAGCACAGATCATCATCAGCGACCTCTAACCACCCGGTATCTGCTGCTAGCCGTTTTGTTTGTTTGTTTGTTTGTTTGTTTGTGTTTCTTCTTAATGAACGTGCTTTTATGAAACCATCCACACAATCTAGACTTTTTAGAAGGCATTTTTCGATCCTGCCGGTAGTGGCCAACCCGGACGATATAGATGTAACGTCCTTGCAGAAAAAACCGAGATACACGATAAAAATTATCCTTACATGAGAATCAAACCAAGTTATTCTGAGTGGGTGGTTGACGGGTGCTCTGGTGTGGTTTGCTTCTTCTTTCCTGTCAAACATCTATCGTCCTTATCTCCCCTTCTTCTTTTTTTATGTTTGTTACTCTCTTGTAACAGGTCTTATTTTCTGGCGCTCATACGACCTTATGCAGTTGCGAGCGCCGTAAAACTTCTACTAAAACTAAAACTAAAAGTTATTCTGTGTGCGACGGTGAAATGCCAAAACTGCTACTCCACAAACATTACGCCAATTCAGAATTTACAAAGTTCTCTCTGACAGTTTTGGCCGTTTGGAGTTATTAAGGACCAAGAGGTCAGAAACCAATAAATGTTATATCTCAGAATCGTGAGATTATTCGGAGTCGTTATCAAGATATTCAAAGAACGGTATTCGAAAAAGCTTGACATGATGTGAAACTCTAAATCTTTGACGTCAAATTTCTCAAAACTAGGTACTGAGCAGTTAGAACTTTGTAATTCTGATGCAGCGACTAGTAGGCTAGACAGTTTCACTTCAAATCCCCAAACTTCTTAAACTAGTCATTAGAGGCCCCACCTCTTAAATAATAAGAATCATCACTGGGCCAAAGGAGCAGTTCAGTTTATTTTAAAGAGTTTTACGGCATTTGTAACACAAATAGGTCACAATAGTACCAAAGATGAAAAATGTGACTGCAACAAGATCACAACAACAACAACAACAAGAGCAACAGCAATAAACATAAAAACACGTATCAAATGCCGTCAAAACAGGAAAGACATATCCATCAAAATCAAGCCACGCGGGAAAGAACATTTTATACAAAGTAATAAAATTATGACTGTCGCTTGCAATTATATCTACGCAAAATAACCATTCCAAGTTAAAAATGGCACGCGTAAGACTCCTTAAGAAAGACTCTTCTTTTCATTTTTGTAACTCCAAAGTCGGAATAAATCTTTGACTCTCCTTTTGCGCATAGTTGCGTTTTTACAATATTTTTTTTTTCGTTCGTCGTTTTATCTCATCTAGATCTAGAAGTTGAAATACTCTGGGAAGCCACGAAATCGACCAAGACCAAAAATATCATTATAAATTCATGATGCTGTAAAAGTTCAGACTCTGGCGTTGGATCAGCTATTTGTTTGTTTAAATTAGTTTTTGTTTTGCTTTGTTTTGCTGTGTTTTAATTTTTTTTAAATACAGCACTTTTACGTCAACACGATTGGTTCATAACATAAGTGCTGAATATAAGAGGTGAAACAAAAACGTATTTAAAAAACACAAATAAAAAGCAAGAGAGATAAGGGAGATACATTTTGATAGGAAATAAGGAGCCAACAACACCAGAGCATCCGCAAACCACTCATAATATATCAGCTACCCACGGTGCCCGTACTTAAAAATTTATAGGACCAATGTGCCAGTTCACGCAAGTAAGAAAATAATATCACTGTTATTACTTGGGGATTTGAAAGTCCACTAACAACACATTCCGATACTTTCGTTACACTTTTTAAAATTTGCTTTTTTGTGCAAAGAGAAGCACTTGGAAACAGTAACATTTGTTTCGTGTAGGGAAAACTCGAAACATAACAGGTAAAAAAAAAAAGCATCCCAGTAGAAAGACCGAGATAATGAAAAAATGTCCCTGCTTGGGAGTCGAACTTAGTTCTTCTGCAAGCATCAGCGAAGAGTCTAAAAACTAGATGCACATCACAGACCCCGCTGGACAGAAATTATAAAAGGAAATAATAATAATAAAAAAATAATAATAGACAGCTTTTGTATAGCGCAAATTCCCGTCCAACAGCAAGCTCTATGCGTTCTACAGTCTACTTTATTACCCCAGCAGACCCGACAGGGTTCTGAAACAACCTCGGCTTCCAGGGAAGCATAATAAGTGCAAGCTGCCACCCTATAGGCGCTCATACACAAATATACTGACTAAGACAAGTTTCATTGACTGGTAGGGCCCTTCAACAACCCTCTCATGCAGGAATTGGACAAACCAAAGTTTTTAGTTTTAGTAAGAGTTTTACGGCACTTACAACGCAATTAGGCAATTGCATGTATTATGTGGCCAGACAGCAAGTGTTTCAAGAGAGTAACAGACACGAAAAGGAGGATAAGAGATAAGGATGATTGATGTTTTTTGTGTGTGTTTTGTAAAGTGTTTTACGGCGCTCGCAACTGCATAAGGTCATATGAGCGCGCGGGACACACCTAATATTTTCATTTGGTAGGAAATTTTGAATTTTGCCCAGGTGGCGGCCGAAGCCTACTCTTATCGATTTTAGACCACCAAGGGATCTTTAACGTGCGCAACTTGCACACGGGCCCTCCGAGATTTTTCGCCCTTGTCCGAGAAGGCTAGGTGTAGATCTTTCCTACCAGAAGATCAGGGGTGTGGCAGAAAGACAGCAGTAAGGAGGAGCCAAGGAGTAGCAGGAGAAAGGCTGCAAAAAGAGTCAGGAGCCCAGAGGAGGGGGGTAAAGGAGGTGAGGGGGTGGGGGGCAAGGAGTGGAAACGAAAGCAGACAGCAGAACATTGCTAGAGAGCAGGAAAGGAGGTGAAAGGAGACAATTTTAGAGAAGAAAATTTTTCGGTCGCTACCTGGATTCGAACCCGGGACCTTTGAATGAGAGGCCAACACCTTAACCTCTAGGCCACGAGAGCCCCCTGATTGATTTTGATATAGAAAAGTAAGAGTAAACCACATTAGAACACTACTAACCACCTACCAACAACACTGTCTGTTTGTTTGAGAGAAGCATATTGACAAATTAATGGTCATTTAGTTTTGTTAGTTTAGTTTTACTAAGAGATTTACAGGACTTGCAACACAATACGGTTACATAAGTGCTGAATATAAGAGGTGAAACAAAAAAGTGAGTGAAAAACAAAACAAATAAAAAGCGAGAGAGATAAGGAGCCAACAACACCAGAGCATCCGCAAACCACCCATAATATATCAGCTACTCACGGTGCCCGTACTTAAAAATTTATAGGACCAATGTGCCAGTTCACGCAAGTAAGAAAATAATATCACTGTTATTACTTGGGGATATGAAAGTCCATTAACAACACATTCCGATACTTTCGTTACACTTTTTAAAATTCGCTTTTTTGTGCAAAGAGAAGCACTTCGAAACAGTAACATTTGTTTCGTGTAGGGAAAACTCGAAACATAACAGGTAAAAAAAAAAAAGCATCCCAGTAGAAAGACCGAGATAATGAAAAAATGTCCCTGCTTGGGAGTCGAACTTAGTTCTTCTGCAAGCGTCAGCGAAGAGTCTAAAAACTAGATGCACATCACAGACCCCGCTGGACAGAAATTATAGAAGGAAATAATAATAATAAAAAAATAATAATAGACAGCATTTGTATAGCGCAAATTCCCGTCCAACAGCAAGCTCTATGCGTTCTACAGTCTACTTTATTACCCCAGCAGACCCGACAGGGTTCTGAAACAACCTCGGCTTCCAGGGAAGCATAATAAGTGCAAGCTGCCACCCTACAGGCGCTCATACACAAATATACTGACTAAGACAAGTTTCATTGACTGGTAGGGCCCTTCAACAACCCTCTCATGCAGGTTATGGACAAACCAAAGTTTTTAGTTTTAGTAAGAGTTTTACGGCACTTACAACGCAATAAGGCAATTGCATGTATTATGTGGCCAGACAGCAAGTGTTTCAAGAGAGTAACAAACACGAAAAGGAGGATAAGAGATAAGGATGATTGATGTTTTTTTAGTGTGTTTTGTAAAGTGTTTTACGGCGCTCGCAACTGCATAAGGTCATATGAGCGCGCGGGACACACCTAATATTTTCAGTTGGTAGGAAATTTTGAATTTTGCCCAGGTGGCGGCCGAAGCCTACTCTTATCGATTTTAGACCACCAAGGGATCTTTAACGTGCGCAACTTGCACACGGGCCCTCCGAGATTTTTCGCCCTTGTCCGAGAAGGCTAGGTGTAGATCTTTCCTACCAGAAGATCAGGGGTGTGGCAGAAAGACAGCAGTAAGGAGGAGCCAAGGAGTAGCAGGAGAAAGGCTGCAAAAAGAGTCAGGAGCCCAGAGGAGGGGGGCAGAGGAGGTGAGGGTGTGGGGGGCAGAAAGTGGAAACGAAAGCAGACAGCAGAACATTGCTAGAGAGCAGGAAAGGAGGTGAAAGGAGACAATTTTAGAGAAGAAAATTTTTCGGTCGCTACCTGGATTCGAACCCGGGACCTTTGAATGAGAGGCCAACACCTTAACCTCTAGGCCACGAGAGCCCCCTGATTGATTTTGATATAGAAAAGTAAGAGTAAACCACATTAGAACACTACTAACCACCTACCAACAACACTGTCTGTTTGTTTGAGAGAAGCATATTGACAAATTAATGGTCATTTAGTTTTGTTAGTTTAGTTTTACTAAGAGATTTACAGGACTTGCAACACAATACGGTTATATAAGTGCCGAAGATTAGAGGAGTTACAAGAGAGTAACAAACACAAAAAAGGACTAGACATCAGGACAATAGATGTTTGATAGGAAAGAAGAAGCAAACCACACCAGAGCACCTGCCAAACACCCGCATTAGTTCGATTAGTTTTAGGTTGATAGTTTTTTTTACGGTATTCGCACCACCGTTAGGTCATACACGTGCCGATGATAAGAGGTTTTACATAAAACAAAACACAAACACAAAAAAAGAAGAAGAGATGAGGACGGTATTTTTTTTTAGGAAAGAAGACGCAGACCACGCCAGAACACCCACGTACCATCCGCAATGGGGATTCCTAAAAAACAAACAACAAAAGCAACAACAACAACAACAAACACATCTCGTGGTCGTAGACTGATATGACAGTAACATCATTGACCCTGTTATCCTCTAAACCCATCGGGCGCGCCCGCATCCATACACACACACACACACACACACACACACACACACACACACACACACACACACACACACACACACACACACACACACACACACACACACAACAATAGTAACAACAATAATACCAGCAGCAGCAACAACAACGTCAAACTATATCAGCAGCAACAACAACAACAACAATAACAACAACAAAAACAACAACAACAACAACAACAAATAAGACGTTTACACTGAGAATTCACAAGAAGAAAAGTAAAACACCCTCAAAACTTGGGGGTAAACTTGGGGGATTTGGAAGTTTTTTTTTTTTTTGCTGGGGGGGGGGGGGGGGGGTGCTCAGACGGACTTCGGAATAAGTAATGAAGACGCACACAAAATTCTTCCGTAATGTGCATCGTCTGGGAGTGCGGCAGACGAAAACAATCGATAAACCGACATGCTGAGGAGGCCCCTCAAGATGACAGAGTGCCCTCCACTATAGCTGGCTGGAGCACCCGGAGAAATCACAAGGCTCTCATTCCACCCCTTTCTTCTTCTACAGGCTGGCCCTTGAGGTTACAAGCAACCAATCATTTTGAAAAAGAATGTGATTTAGTATTTTCAAAACCTTAAAAAAAACTACCTCACTACACAAATAACATATTATAAATAAACAAATAAACGAATATCTGTGCGTGGGCTTGAGTAAAGAGAAGGACATCAACTCTCTAATGGTCATTTAGTGCTGGGAAAAAGTAAGACTGACACTTAAACAACAGAGGAAATAAGTAAATAAATAAAGTAATGAATAATAATAATAAATAAAATAATAATATTACAATAATAATATAAAATAATAATAATAATTCGCCCGCCGACGACTCACTTTACTTTACCTTAGACAGCTAAACTCATTACAAACAATAATAATAAATTTTCCCCCAAATGTACGTTTTACGGCATTGGCTAACAAGACAGGGAGAAAATACACACTCATGAGCCCCTATTCTTAATAGAAACGATTGTTTTGCATATTACATCACAGACATTAAAAAAATATATTATTATCCCGTTGAAAGCGGAGACTCCGAAACTTTGTGATAGGTCACAAACGTTTGGAAAGGGGGGAGGGACGGACTTAACCTTTTTTTTAAACCCTTAAACAGGCTATTTCAAACCTAGTTGCTATTTCCCGATGAACGATATGTATCGAGAGGTAACGATATCTACACAATTTCCTTCATAACTCTGTGTTTAGTAACAGTTTATCTCAGTTTTAGAAAGAGTTTTACGGCACTTGCAACAAAACAAGTTACATTTATGCCGAGATGATAAGAAGTGTAACTAGAAAATAACATACTCAGAAAAAAGAAGGAGAGATAAGGACGATAGATGTTTGATAGGAAAGAAGGAGCATAGAGACCACCACACAAGAACGCCCGCTAACCTCCCACTTTCATAACCGAAGGTTTTTCTAACTGAAGTCGGTTTCTGCTAGGCTAAGTGGTGTTGACATTAACATGGGCATACACTTGAGGGCATCCCGACATGACCCTTGAGGGCGATGTTTACCCAAGGTTACTGGGTCAGTCAGTGGAAACTAGAGGTGGGCAAAATCCGGATAATCCATAAGGATAACCGGATAATTCTCAATGAACCATTATCCGAATTCAGACTCTAAACTCTCTTTCCTGACCCGTTTGCCGAAGCGGGTGCACCCATTTGTTGAAGTAATAATAACCCGTTTGTCAAAGTTGTTCAAAACCATTTGCCGAAGCAGTTCATATCATATTTTTAGCCGATGAGGTGCTCTAAAATATAATCCGGATTTTGCTGAAGCGACTCATTGCCCAGCTCTACCCAATGGGCGTATTGCATGAAGAGGATGTTATACAATTCATCACTCGTCATTAGTCCAGGAGGGGTTGGAGGGATAGGGATAGGGAGAAGGGACAGTGAAGTGGACGGACTTCGAGATAGAGGAAGATGGTGGTGTGGGGAAAAAGAGACAGAAAAGGGAGGGTGGGAGGGAGTGAGTGAGGTAGAGAGAGAGAGAGAAAGAGAGAGAGAGAGAGAGAGGGGGAGAGACAGAGAGACAGAGAGAGAGAGAGAGACAGAGTGTGTGAGAGAGAGAGAGAGAGAGAGAGTGTGTGTGTGTGTGTGTGTGTGTGTGTGTGTGTGTGTGTGTGTGTGTGTGTATGTTTCCGTGTGAGAAAAAAAGAGAGGGAGATGGGAAATGAATATTTTCCATGAGACTGCCCGTCAGTCAGTGCCAAACCCAATAAGGTTTCACTTGTTTGTTTCTTTGTTTGTTTGTTTGAGTAAAGAGAAACACATCGACACACTAATGGTCATAAATATTTTAAAGATGGGAAAAATATGACAGACAGGAATAACATGGGGAAAGTAAATACGTTGCACTTGCAACACAATAGGGTCATATAAGAGACCCTACAAGAGAGAAACAAATACAAAAAACAGGAGATAAATAATATATTATAAGGACAACAGATGTTTGATAGGACAGAAAGCGCAAACACCAGAGCACCCGCCGAAAACCCACGAATCAGCACAAAATAGCATTGCACACAAACCTCAGGTAACAGCAATCCTTGCAAACCCTCGATTAAGCTAGAAAGTAGGAAAACAACGAAACAAACAATCCGACAACAATCGACCCCTCCCCCCCCCTTCCTTCCACCGAACAACAATGAAGCTATACATAGCGCACACAAAAAATTGGTCGAAACTAGAAACAAACAATAATATAAGTGAATAAAACAGTGCACTCAGAATTTGATATGTTTGGGGTTTTTGTTTTTGTTTGATTGAGTGAAGAGAGGCACACTGACACAATAATTATCGTTTAGTGCTGGTAAAAAAGTAAGACAGACAGAAAAAATCAGAGGGAAAGCCAAGAAATAGGACCTACTAGTGGCGCCCCCTTCCCCCCCCCCCTCTCGAACCATCTGCGTGCACTGAAAAAAAGGACCCCCCCCCCCCCACACAAAAACACTCGCAAAAACCCCCCTCACACCAAAAATATAAATAAAAAAAAAGATCTTTGGGAGGCCAAACCCAGGGTCAATAAATCAATAAAACCTTTTTATCTCCCAAACTAAAAGCTTTCGCCGTTAGCCGCTCGGATACCCGAGACACCACGACACCATCCATCCCGCCATTTTGCTTCCTCTGAACCACAAAGTTCTAACTGCTCAGTACCTAGTTTTAGAAATTCGAGTGTTACAATATTATTTCAAGTTTTTTTCCGAAGGCAGTTTTATGAATATCTTAATAACAATTCCGAATAATCTTACGACTCTGATAAATCAGATAGAGCATTAAAATTTGATTTCTGACGTCATGGTCTTAGAAACTACAAAAAGGCCCAAAAAATGTCAGATAGAACTTTGTAACTCTGAGGTAGCGAAATTTGCCGTGCGCAGACATGACGTAAAGCCAGCACTCCCGGCAAGGAAACGTGCCAAGCCTGAAAAGCCACACCGGAAGGGGACACCACCCTGCCGACAATGTCGGCGGAAACAAGTACTCTCCAGGGATAAAAAACCAACATAAAACCACATAAAACCACACAAAACTCTCTTTTGTAGAGGCCAGACGTCGGACATTTTACTTGGCATGATATCATGGGGAAAGTCATGTGATTTAATCCGACCAGACGTCGGACATTTTACTTGGCATGATATCATGGGGAAAGTCATGTGATTTAATCCGACCCGAAATCGTTTGTATAGTTGAGTGCAAGTTCGTTTGTTTTGTTTTAGTAGGAAGCTTTACGGCACTTGCAGCACGATCAGGCCATACAAGTGCCGAAGATTAGAGGCATTATAAGAGGGTAGCAAACACAAGAGAACGACGTTTGATGGGAAAAAAGGAGTAAACCACCACCCGCCCACCTCCCATGTGTGCAAGTTCTCTTTTTGCAATCATTTATGTATTCAGGTCCGTAAAATCTCTCACCTACTCAGTCGACAAAAAAACCCCCAACTACAACAATTCACTAGAAAAAAAAACAAGGTTTGTCTTAGAAGAACTGGGCTCTGAAGCAGTTTTACTCGTGCATATGAATCAGTGTTTACCAAGCTCTTCGACACCAATCGACGTGATGCCACGTTTAATAAAGTGTAGAGTTTTTGCGAAACTCACGTTCAATACATTCCCAGGAAGCTGAGAACGTTTGTGAGTGTTCCATGGTCCGCTGTGGTAATAATAATATAGTGTAAAGTGCATACAGCTTGCTGTGGAGCTCCCATTGACACAATTTAGGTCATTTAGGAAGAAGGCTTCCGACCCTGCCAAACCGGGCGGAGAAGGACAGACTACAACCTCCCAACAGAAAAACGGAGATGCAAGATATTTATTTCCCCCCCCCCCCGGGCGATTTGTTTGTTTTGTTTTAGTAAGAGTTTTTGTTTAGTTTTTGTAAGAGTTTTACGGCACTTGCAACACAATAAGGTCATATAAGTGCCGAAGACGAGAGGTGTTATAAGAGAGTAACAAACACAAAAAAGGAGGAGAGATCAGGATGATAGATGTTTGATAGGAAAGAAGGAGCAAACCATACCAGAGCACCCAACAACCACCCACAGTAAGAGTTTTACGGCACTTGCAACACAGTAAGGTTATATAAGTGCCGAAGAATAGAGGTGTTGGAAGAGAGTAACAAACACAACAAGAAGGAGGAAAGATAATAAGGACGACAGATGTTTGCAAAATATAGAAAAAGTGACAAACCACACTAGAGCACCCACCAACAGCCTACATAAAATTCTGAACTTTTGGACCGCGTCGAAACAGGTTCAGGGACTCAAAATTTACGGATCGTTACTGTCCTTTACACCTTGTCTAAAGGCTTTTTTTTTTTTTAGTATATATAAAGTGCCTTCACTTTCAGTTCATAATTCAAAATCAAACATTCTATGTGCCTATTTTCGTTTGATTTCTGTTGTTGATAGTTTTTTTTGTTTCTGTTTTTTGTTTTTTTTTGGAGAGGGGGCGGGGGGGATTGTCTCTTTTGCAATAACAAAATGTTTCCAGCAACAATTAACAGATACTGGTTTTTCAACACTTTCCAGATCCCATAAGTGCACCCCGAAAAAAAATAAAAATATTTTTAAAATAACCGCAATGTTTTCATGGAGCTTGGCTCGCCCCAGCCAGTTACAGTTGTCATGAATTCTATCAACACCCTTGCCAAAACAAAAGCACAGCATGTAAATCTCACGAATCTGAAGTGATGTTTAATAGTATAAGCATTTAATTATTTTTTTAGTAAGAGTTTTACGGAACTTGCAACACAATAAGGTCAAATAAGTGCCGAAGATTAGAGGTGTTACAAGGGAGTATTGATTGATTGATTGAGTAGGTGTTTTACGGCACTATCGACTCAATTTTGGTCTCAAGGGAGTAACAACAAACACAAAAGAGAAGGAGGGGAGATAAAGACGATAGATGTTTGATGGGAAAGAAGAAGCAAACCACACCAGAGCACCCTCCAACCACCCACGAAAAGCACATAATTAAAAAGTAGGTACATTGTGCCCTATTTTTGTGACAATTTTTTGGTAGTTCTAGATCTAGACAATAGCTCAGGTGTTTTGATTAATAAACTTACATAAAAGCCTACTGTTTTTTAAAGGATTATTTGCGGCTTACGTAGGTGCTTCAAGCCTCCTTGACACGAATTATATCTTTGTGGGTAGGGGTTTCGACCCTGTCTGTCATGCCCAAGCTGGTCTGAAAGGTATACTATTATTACAACGCCCCCGCAGAAAGACTGTCGATTAAAAAACAAAGATGAAATTAAGTGCGAATAGGTCAGTTTTGGTTGTGTCCATAAGTGTTCATTTAGACCCAAACAGGTTCATAGTTAATTTCTTTTTCCCTTTCATTGTTACGGCAGGGGCTTCATGGACTAATACAAAACTACATAATATGTCCAAAAAAATAAACAACCC
>NW_004797809.1:35540-36633 GCF_000002075.1 Aplysia californica
TTCGGGAGTTTCCAGAAATCTTGGCCTACACTAAGAGTGGGCATTGCCCTACCTATAGGAGAAGTTTAGTTTCATTGGTGGGTATATCTTGACTGAACGAGGGTCCAAAAATCGATTTTTCTCAAAACAGCCTTTTCCGGGATAACCCCTTTGTGCAAAACAATGGAAAGCATAAAAGTTAGATTTTCCTTCGACCAAGTAACGCAATTTCCGAAGTTGTATACGACTTCAGACAGAGCTGTCGTGTAAACTGAGCCATATAGTTGTGAGTTCCCAAAGTTATTACATTATTACAAATTTAATTATTCTCGGTGTGTGGTATCAGCGTTCGGGCCTTACCAATAGGTCAAAGACTCCGGTTCCATTTTTTTTCTTTTTTCGTAAGGGTTTTACGGCACTTGCAGCACAATAAGGTCATATAAGTGCCGAAGATTAGAGGTGTTACAAGGGAGTATTGATTGATTGATTGATTGAGTAGGTGTTTTACGGCACTATCGACTCAATTTTGGTCTCAAGGGAGTAACAAACACAAAAGAGAAGGAGGGGAGATAAAGGTGATAGATGTCTGAAAGGAGAGAAGGAGCAAACCACACACGGGCACCCTCCTGCCACCCGCAATTCCATTCTGCTGTTGTTGTTGTTGAGTAAAGAGAAACACATCGACACAATAACGACGGTAATTTAGTGTGGGAAAAAGTATAACTGACAGAAACAACAGAGGGAAAGTAAAAAAGAAAGGGCCTACCAAGAGCAACCTCCAACCACCCGCAAAGCAAGACTGGTAGGCAGTAACAACAGTAGGAACAACAACACAGGGAAAACTAAGAACAGAACATAGTCGCATTCTACCAACGAGGCTTGTTTGCTTGTTTGAGTAAAGAGAACAATTGGAACCTTTAGTTTTAATAAGCGTTTTCGGTACTTGCAACACAATAGGTTTATATAGGTGCTGAAGATTTGGGGAGTTACAAGAACGTCACAAACAGAAAAAAGAAGGAGGAGAGATCAGGCCGATAGATGTTTGATAGAAAATAAGGAGCAAACCACACCAGAGCACCCGCCAACCACCAACAAAGGAGACCTACCAATTGCG
>NW_004797809.1:36746-38545 GCF_000002075.1 Aplysia californica
CCCCCAAACAAAAACCCCTCAAATAAACCCCACCGCTAAACAGCAGTTAGAGCAACAAAGAAGAAGAAGAAAATATGCGCCTCTTGCAGGCCCCAACCAGCGCAGCATAATGAGTCAATGTCAAAGTCGGACACAGATAACAGAAGTCAGTGGGACAAACGGGACGATGTCGCCAGTAATGGATTAGGACACTAGAAAAGCTCCGAAAATAAGAGGAAGAACATGACAAGGTAAACACAAAATCCCCTACGTTGCAGCAAAAGGCAATGATAATAAAATAACATGGGGAAGACGAACAAGCAGAACACGAGACAGAACAAACGAAAGCTCTCTTGGGGCGAAGTTCATAACACAATGCGTCATGGCATCGGCGACGGTTCTCTACATCTCAGCCGTGTATTTTTATCAGCTTTCCTGAAGCTGAGCTTCTATATAAATTACAGAACTTAAAAGATTTGAAATACCCTTCTTCCGTTAGAACTGTATTTAAAGTAAGTCTTCTCAAATTATATTGTTTGTATCAATAAAAAAGAACAGTTATGGTCATTTAGTGCTGAGAAAAAAAAGCCAGCCAGCCAGACACAAACAACAGAGGGAAAGTAAAGACGTAGGACCAACCAGTGCCGCCCCCCCCCCCCAAAAAAAAATCACCCGTTCTTTTCATATGTAAACACAAAGTGTCAGTTTGTTTAGTGGTATCTTCCTCAATTTTCAGATTTCATGAGATAAAGGGTCAATTTCAGGTAGTAAGGTTAAAAATCAGGTAGTACAAGGTCATAGAAGAAAACAAAACAAACCCCAACACAATTACTTCGGAACAAGTAATCGTGAGGCAACATGGTGGAATCAGGCTCTCGTCAAAATAATCAAAGTGAAGAAACTTGCATTTTTCCGCAGGTTGGTGATTTTTTTTATCGAATTTTTGCTTTTTCGCTCAACACCTCTCATGCTCATTAAAGAACTCATTTCTGTGTGAATTTTTCTGAAAATCGTTGATTAAAGGCTCAAAAAAAATATTTTCAGTTATCAAGGACTATTAAGCTAAGGAAATAACTAATCTTCGGCCGCCATTTTCTCTCTAATTTTCCCTCTGAAAACAGGTGACCCCCACCTCCTTCTTTCGCAAATATCTCAACTTGTATTCAAGATAAATGGATTATTTTTTTCATCCTAATAAAGACAAGTGAACAAGCTTTAAGGTGATACCAATACTTCTACATGCCCAAAAATTGACAAGAGCCTGATTCCACCACGTTGCCTCACAACTGCCATTGTGTGCAAATACGCTTTCAGTAATATTGTTCAAATTGTATTTTCACCTATGTAGGCACTTATTTGTGTGTATGTATTTGCGTCTGTGTGGGGGGAGGGGGTGCATTATAAGTGAAGGTGGACGGTGCTGATGCAATAATACAACAAAGGTCATTAAACACAAGACAGACAGACACAAATAACAAAAGAAATGAATGTTAAAAAGAACCACCTACCAGTTGGGCTTCCTACCATCCACTCATAAAACGTTGTTCAATCAAAAGTATTACAATTGTTTTGAGAAAATGCCTCTTTTTGTTTGTTTGTCGTTCGAGTAAAGAGAAGCACATAGACACAATAACGGTCATTTGATGCTGGGAAAAAGCAAGAAAGACAGAGAGAAACAACAGAGGGAAAGTAAAGAAATAGGACCTACCAGTGGGGCCCTCCAACCACTTGATCTAACCAAAGAAAATATCACATTTACTCATCACAAGACATCGTTGTCCCCCCCCCACCTCCCTCTCCCTTCTCTACCACCACCACAT
>NW_004797809.1:38645-40682 GCF_000002075.1 Aplysia californica
TCTGAAAACAGGTGACCCCCACCTCCTTCTTTCGCAAATATCTCAACTTGTATTCAAGATAAATGGATTTTTTTTTTCATCCTAATAAAGACAAGTGAACAATCTTTAAGGTGATACCAATACTTCTACATGCCCAAAAATTGACAAGAGCCTGATTCCACCACGTTGCCTCACAATTGCCATTGTGTGCAAATACGCTTTCAGTAATATTGTTTAAATTGTATTTTCACCTATGTAGGCACTTATGTGTGTGTATGTATTTGCGTCTGTGTGGGGGGAGAGGGGTGCATTATAAGTGAAGGTGGACGGTGCTGATGCAATAATACAACAAAGGTCATTAAACACAAGACAGACACAAATAACAAAGGAAATGAATGTTAAAAAGAACCACCTACCAGTGGGGCTTCTTTCCATCCACTCATAAAACGTTGTTCATTCAAAAGTATTACAATCGTTTTGAGAAAATGCCTCTTTTTGTTTGTTTGTCGTTCGAGTAAAGAGAAGCACATAGACACAATAACGGTCATTTGATGCTGGGAAAAAGCAAGAAAGACAGAGAGAAACAACAGAGGGAAAGTAAAGAAATAGGACCTACCAGTGGGGCCCTCCAACCACTTGATCTAACCAAAGAAAATATCACATTTACTCATCACAAGACATCGTTGTCCCCCCCCCACCTCCCTCTCCCTTCTCTACCACCACCACATTTTTTCAGTTCACACCTCCAAACTCTCTCCACATCTGGGCTGACATTTGAAACCCCAGTATGCAGTATAATGCCACGTTTGCACTGCTCAAGTGTCACTTTGACTTTTATTAGCACGACCTGCCAACTCTATAACTCATTTTTTTTCTCCTTTACAAATACTCGAAAAGAAAAACAACTCAACAAACTAAAAGAAAACAATTTAGAAAAATAATAAAAACAAACGTTCAACACCAAAACAGGAAAGAAGACCATAACGAACCCTACAACAAAAACAACAAAGAATCCCACGTTGAAGCCCCTCGCTCCCCAAAATCCAAAGCCATTAGCAACGTGTCGCCACGACAGTTATGTAAAGTGAGAGCCATGGTCAACATCAACCGCCTCCCTCCTCCCACTCTCCACCCCCCCCTCCCCAAAAGAAAGCCCCAACCAGACTGACGCCCATTCGTTCAATCAATACGTGGACATTTCCTGGAGCAATCTGGAAAAACAAACTTCACGAGTTCGCGTCTTCCGGGATCTCGACCTCTTTCTCTCTCTCAACACTCTAGAGCACCGGGGAACAGCAGCGACCCTGCTATGCTAAACGAGTACCTCGTCTTTTTGAGTTACGTCTTTTTTAGTTAGAAGAAGTTTTTCGGCACTCGCAACTGCATAAGGTCATATGAACGCCAAGGGGTAGATGTCGACAGAGAAGTCCTTACAGGGAATTGGGCTTACTCTGCTCACCTTTCTAGCTTCAATCGCACAAACTCTGTTTCGACTATCAAGGCACCCAGAAATAGCTTGTCACAAGAGTGTGACAAACATACACAAGAAGGACAGGAAAAATGACAATAGTAAGGATTAGGAAATAAAAAGCAGCAGTTGCCTGTTGCAGTTCAGACACAGTTATGAGCATGACATTGATGAATCAGCCCATTTACAATATACAATTCTACTGTGCATAAGAACATGTTAATGTCCCCCCTTTGGGAATGGCCTAAAGACACTTCAGTCAGTAGCACCGTCCCTAGGGGTTTACCTCGTCTTTATGGTCCACCTGATCATGATGGTACTGGTAGTCAGTTTTAGTTTTAGTTTCAGTAAGAGTTTTTCGGCACTTGCAACACAAAATAATCTGCCTATGCAAGTGCAACGGATTCTGTCCCTATTACTTCTTTTGCTTGGATACACAGTTGTTGTCCTCATCTTGCGCTCTGTCTATCTCTGCTTCAGATTCTTTAAGGCGGTGGCACATGCGCACAATATACATGTATATATACATATACATATAAAGAGAGAGAGAGAGAGTGTGTGTGTGTGTGTGTGTGAGAGAGAGAGAGAGA
>NW_004797809.1:41441-49975 GCF_000002075.1 Aplysia californica
GAGAGAGAGACAGAGAGAGAGAGAGAGAGACAGAGAGAGAGACAGAGAGAGAGAGACAGAGAGAGATAGACAGAGAGATAGAGACAGAGAGAGAGAGAGACAGAGAGAGAGAGCGGGAGAGATAGAGAGAGAGAAAGAGAGAGAGGGAGAGTGAGTAAAGAAGGAAAGAGAAAGAAAAACAGGGAGTGAGAGAATGCGAAAGGGAGAGGAAGAAGAATGGAGAAAGGGAGAGAAAGGTTGGAGAGACAGACAGACAGAACGCCCCCAACACCAGCTAAGAGTGCTGCATTTAACTAGGTTTACCGTAGATCATTTACGAGCTGGGCCGCTTCGGCTCTGCCTGCCTCGGCGAAAACAGTGAAATGGTATAAGTTTAAAGCCTCTGTATGTAGTATAGGGTTTTACGGCGCTCGCAACTGCTAAGGTCATATGAGCGCTTAAAGCCTCTATCAACACTATCTGATTACTTAAGAGGCGATACCTCTGAGTTCAACGTCCATTTCCAAAAGGACCGACCCAAAAGGAAAATTTGTGTCAGGTGCCTTTCCCAAGGACCCAATGTGGGACTGAGGTGAGGATCGAACCCTCGAACCCGTAATCTTCCTGTAACCTAACCCCTAGGCTACCAAAGCCACCTCTGCCTAACAAGGCCAATGTAGAAAGGGTAGGATATAGAAAACAAAAAAACCCCAAAAACTTCTAAACTTGCAAACCGATATCACGTTAATCTCATATGTTTGTTTGAGTAAACAGAAGCATATGGACACAATACTGGTCATAGGGCTGGGAAAAAAGGAGACAGACAAACAGAAATAACAAAAGGGAGCTTAAGAAGTAGGATCTACCAGTGGCGCCCTCCAACCACCTGCTCACGTCTTCTGCCAGCAAGATAACAGAAAGGTCTTATAGACATTGGAACACAATACCCACAAGTCCATGTATGGATGTTGTAATATCAGTTGCCAATATAATAGTCAACGTATGAACCATGAAAAACTATACCATCCCAATTGAAAGAGCTGCTGCGGAATTGACCGATCACAGAAAACTGTATTTTCCCTCGACGCTTAACGGCAACAAAGGATGAAAAAGTAAAAGTAAATTTCGGCAAATAGGTAGTTCACACCAACCACACCCGTTACATCACTGGAAGGTCTTATAGAATATAATTACGATGAACAGCAGCACCTTCCAGAACTTTTGTAGCGTTTGCAACACAAACAGATGAAATAGTATGCCTTCGTGCCGAAGATTTTAATTGCTACTAGATAGTAGCATACAAAAATAGCGGAGGAAAAGGAGGAGGAGGAGGAGGAGGAGGATGAGGATGAGGATGAGGATGAAGAGGAGGAGGAGGAGGAGAAGGAGGAGGAGGAGGGTGAGGAGGAGGAGGGTGAGGAGGAGGAGGAGGAAAAGGAGAAGCAGAGATTTGGATGACACGAGTGTTTTATGGGAAAGAAGGAGCAAACCACACAAGTGAACCGGCAACCATCCATATCCCTAAGCAGAAAAGAGGACCCATCAAAGCTCCGTAAAGTCCAAAGTCCCAAAATGTTTGTACATTACAGCTCCAACGATAGATTGAATAAACACTCTATAAATTTTTCTGCAGAAGCAGAAGTTGGCTGTATCATTCGTGTGCAGTCACACGGAATAAACCAGTTTATGACCAAGGTTTGGAAAACATTTAATAATATTAGGAAAGTGGGTCAAGGAAAGATCTTGAGTGTGCCGAGAATGATTGCATTCGACAGAATTCTGTAATAACCACGCAACAATAAATGAACGAATACCACCGATCCTAACAAAATTTCGAGGCTTTTTTAAAAATCTCCCAAGGACCCTTAAGCCTTTTGTGACCTCCTGGACCTCTTTTCTTGTTTTAGTTTATTACGTAAACATTTTACGGCACTTGATACATACGCTTAATAAGAGCCGAAGATGAGAGGCGTTACAAGAGAGTGACAAACACAAAAAGGAGGAGAGATAAAGGAGATGTTTAATTCTTTAAAAAAGAGAAGCAAACCAGACCGGAGCACCCGACAATCACAAAGTAACAAATCTTCCCCACTCCCTGCACCACCCCAAGAACAGTTAAAATTCCGTTCAAGTTAAAGGGTAATTGATCCTCACTGTAATACTGTTAGCTGATAATCCAACAATCATTTCTGGAGGAGGATAGGGGTGGGGGGTGGGGGGGTGGAGGGGGGGGGGGGCGGAACGAACCGGTTAACTGTAATGTATACTTTGCGCGGATCTTCTTAAAACCACGCTATGACTCTTCAAGGTCGCTTTCAAAAGTAGAAGGACGAAAAACATGTTTTGTTTGGGTTTTTTATCTTCTCGAAATACGACTAGATCTATATTTATCTTCAGGACAGAAAAAGCATTAAAGAAACTATTATTATTCTCTATAAAAAAATAAATCCCAATAACACCCCCTACCAACCCCCCCCCCCCCCCCCAGGTATGGATGTACATTCTGACCCCATTAGTAAAACCTTCAAGGGGCTGTGAGAACGCATACATTATTCTGAAGGCCATACGGGCCACATAATCAGCTTTCAGTCACAGTGAAGCGTGAAGATTTTATTATTTCTAATTATGCATAACACGATCCAGAACTTCCATCACGAGATGATGTGAATGCCAGTCGTAATTTTTGACAAACAGTCAGTAAGTTTGACATATTCATAAACACACTCTATTGATAAGTTTGCAGTTTGGGAACCGGAGAACAAGGAACTACAGACTGTGGAAAATGGGCGCGGGAGAAGGCAGTTCTGTCTTCTTTCTAAATCTGTACTGAGCACATTCATATTATGCTACCTTGCTGGCTCACTCGTTATCTCTCATTCGTTTCTCTCTCTCTCTCTCTCTCTCTCTCTCTCTCTCTCTCTCTCTCTCTCTCTCTCTCTCTCTCTCTCTCTCCCCAGCATGCGGCTCACCTGGGCGTCCCAGAGCCTGCTCCAGTCCGGGTTGAGGTAGTACTCGAGTCCTAGAGAGGCACCCTCAAGCGTCAGTCCGCGGATGAGCAGGATGAACATGAACACATAGGGACTGGGCGCTGTGACGTACATGACCTGGCGGGTGGGGAGAAAGGGCGGGAACAATGCTTCACTCGCTGCAGTGGTGATGTCCACAACCAACACAACATCATGTGACCGACCGACAACGCCCACAGGGAAATATACATAGCAATAATAACTATGTCGGCCAACAACTGGGGACCTATCAAAATTCTCTTCCACAGAGTCGTGGACTGTTAAATGTACCTTTAATCTTTACAAAAATGGAGGACATTTAATGCTTGTCGTTTACATTTTACAGAGAGAGAGAAGAGAGAGAGAGAGAGAGAGAGAGAGAGAGAGAGAGAGAGAGAGAGAGAGAGAATGAGAACGAAGAAGAGAGGCAGAAGTATACAATTCATTTAAACCAAAAATCATTTATGGAATGTGAAAAGTGAGAATATTATTCTGTATCTAGGATAGACATAATAAAATGTACAATGGTACAGGAAGCAACATGCTTGTCATACACCTCACGATCCCGACAAATATCTCTCTGGACCAATCAGTGTTGATCAAGATCAAGGGAATTACGAAGAGAAGTAGCCATGTACACTCACAACGTTGTAGTCATGATGCCCATGGTCTATTCTATATAAGGGAATTATCGTGCGCAGCAAGTGATTCTTAGTACAAAACAGAACCACAGAACCACACTATTTCGACTTACAAGAAAAAAATCTTTGGCTCACAAGAAATAGCTGTGGTTTCGCCAAAGTTGTATAAACAAGTACCAACAGTTGTACGATGCCATTAATTTTAACAAAAAGTAACTTTTGCTCAATTGGTGGTATGGTTAAAGTCGTGAGGAGGTGCCTCAGTGATCTGAGGTATGTCTCTGGTCAGCGAAGAGTTGTCAGATCAGAGTGGTCATTGTCCGTTTACCGACAAAGGCAAACGGGAGGCATTGGGCGCTCAATGCGCGCCGCGCACACACACGCAAAGAGACAGAAAATTTGAGATAACGTGGTGCGCATTCTTGGGGGGGCAGTTGATCAACACAGCATTGCACAGATCATGGCAAAGTTATGGGGGGTAAACTGACAGTAACATTGAATAAGAATGCTGCTTGGCCAAGCAATTCAAATCAAACCCACCTCCCCTCCCTCCAAAACACAAAAAGCCAAGAGTGACATATCTACCAAAAGTGTACGTCTTAGAAAAATTAAGAAAAGACATTAGCAAGAAAAAGAACCTTCGTTCATTTCATTTATACCAGCAAACTTTTACAAAATAAATACAGGAGAAAGATAAGCTTGAAGGCTCACTGTTGTAAAAGGAGGTGGGTGTATATTCGATAAAACTCTTTTATTAGTCTATAGTTTACGTCGAAGTAGATTTACATATTCATCGAGCACTCTAAGGGGAAAATAAGAAGAAATTGAAAAAAAATCCTAACGTGAAATTGTCTCACAATTATTTCTACGATTGATTAAAAAAAGAAGGAAGGATTTGAGATTAACAAGTTTTGCTCTCTATAATTCTGACGTTCTTCTAAAACTATATCGGTGCCATGGATACAGCTACTCTAAGTGTATAGTTGGACACTTTACAGACTAGTCCTTAAAGCTCTCTGCCCTGATTGTACTATGTGAGATAATAAAAGATTTGTGCATGATCCATTTTGACGGCACCGATAGGTGATCACCTTTCCGGAGGACTTAATCCCCTTGCAAATGCAGAAATAGACGACGATCCAGGCGAGTAAGAGGCACAGGGCTAGGTCCCACTTGATGATCCCGGGCTCCCCCACACCAGAAGTCAGGCCGAGCACTTTGCGCCTGGAAACATGGCGACACTAGAGTGGTCTGCGAGCAGCAGCAAACCGGTTACCCAGTCGTGTTTTGTGGTGCATTTTGGGATTGGCATAACGAACAGCTTGCGCCGCCGCCATTTTTATAACTGACAAAACACGTGGAACAGGCAGTAATGGTGTTTCCCCCCTTTTCCAGTGGGTTTGATGTGTTGGGTTTGTTTTTGTTGCCTTTATTGTAGTTGTTCGTGGCTTCTTGGGGGATATTCTTCGGTCCCCCCCATGGGGACCTCAGACATAGAAATGTGGGGCAAAATGTGATTGCTCGTTCTGTGCAGTGTTCTTTTTTTTTTTCTTTGTGTTTGTAAGGCCAGTAACCACGTGTAAAATATAGGCGGGCGCATGTCTCCAGTAAACGTCCTAGCCAGGGAACCCAGCTATACATACTTTGTGGACGCTACTGAAGCCAGCCTGACGGGTGGGGGTGAGAGACAAGGGAAGGTTATATGACAAAGGATTGGTGCCTTTGGGGGGTTAGCGCAGGGCGAGATCGGTGACATATACGTTGGACGCATTAGCGTAAGGCGTGAAGATTTGTGGCATGCCGTCTAGACAAGTCCAGAAGTGCTTGGGACATTTATCTATTTATTTATTATTTTTTAAAAATGTATTTATTTTTTGGCTTTTTCAATTAGAATCTTGAAGACATCTTTGTTGTTCTCTGTGGCAAGTTTTAATTTATCGTTAATATTCTGAGAAAACCATTACGATGACTGCTTCCTGAAATTCTTAATCCAGCGCCGTTCTTCGAAAGTCTGAAAGTCCATGGAATTATCTTATAATATCTAGTCGAAACAGCATTCTCAATAAGTCAAAAGTCAGAAATTATCATTCATGGTTTCGACGGGGATTGGGGAAGTGCATGGTTGGTGAGAAGAAAGACGTTTCCTTGCCGAAGCTCAAATTTCGGGTACATTGAATAGGCTTTGAAGTACATAAATGAATTTGCAGAGTGAAAGTGCTACACCTTTCCAACCTTGCTTTGCAAAATAAAATTATAAAAAACATATTTTGCTCAGATTATATAAAGACTTTCTGGGGACACTATCTATTCAGTTATCTCGTTCTTACATATAAACCCCTTGTTTCATTGGGAAAAAATATATGAAAAAAGAGTCAAAAACGGCCGATAAGTTGAACTTAAGGGGGACAGATGGCACTAATTTGAGGACTGAGTCTTTATTACACAGGTCTCATTGACAGCTACTAGAGCTTACAAAGTTCTCAAAGAGTCCAATGTTTTCAGTATTCAGAGCGAGAGAGAGAAAGAGAGAGAGATCAAAATTTCTACCAGCGATGTATGGTAGTAAAAAAAAAAAGGAAAAAAATATAAACATGCTGGAGAAATATTACACTTCTTATTTCATTATTACAAAAGTGTGAGAGGAATGCTGGACGCTCTGATTTGCCTTTCAGATCGAATGCAAGTCAAGGTAATGAGTGCAGGGCAAAAAGACTATCGCAAAGGATTAGTACAGTAGGCACTGATCACCAGTGTTATTCGAGATAGAAAATAATCCCCAAAAAGTTTTGGTTGTTTTTTAAGAGGGACACAGTTACAAGCATAGTTTGCTTTGCTTTGCTTCGCTGTGGCAGAAACCAACGGGGGGAACGGGCTTTCAGAAGAAAAATAAAACAAAACAAAAGGACAGGCTCCAAAACCAAAAAGCAAAAACAGTTCTCAAGTGTACCGAGTCTAGAGCTATAGCATTACGCCGTCAATGAACACTTCAAAAGGCTGAAGTGATTACGTTCTCAGCCTCATCAAAGTTACCGTATGGTTTTTACAAAAGGCCCATGACTAGGGAAAGTTGAGGGGGGTCACTGGAGACAGAAGCCTGTTAGATTAGAAATATTAAGCAAAAAATACATCTCATAAGTAAAATTATAAAACGCAAGAAATAAAAAAAATAAACATGATAATAGTTATGCATCTCATTTGAAGTGACAAAATATTATCAAGCACATCGAAGAATAATAATATAAAAAAAACAACACAGAAAATAATTGTAAGGAGGAGAAGAAAAAAATATGATTTGAAAGGACTCCAAAACCCCAATCTAAGCATAGCGTAGAGAATGAATTAGTAACACTACGAGAAAAGCTGAGGGAGCATGTGTGCAGTCCAGAAAGTGACCTTTGTGCTTGTGTCAAAGGTCAGATTGAAGTGCAAACATGCTGAGAGTTGGATCGGTCAACTTCTCAGAAATCCACCACCCCCGCTAAGCGCTTGAAACAATGACTTACAAAAAATAATGGTTACCAAAAAATAAACTTATAAAGACAAACAGCACAACAGGCGAGATGGGAGGAGTTGCACAAAACACATGATAGAACGTATTAAGCTGGATGAATGAAATTAGTTACGGTTACGGTTTTAGGCGTAACAGAAGGGTGGAGAGGCGAGTTTGGAATTCGTGAGGTATCTGAGCAGGTTCAATTACAGACGTCGCGCTCAGAATAACAAAAGTGTTAAAAACAAAACAAAAACAGAAGTCACTACTATTGCCAGTTCGTATGAGATGGTGCAGAAGTGCTTCCACTACTTTACAAAATATGCAAATATGCAGAGGAAACTTTAAGCTTTCATAAATCACACTCCACAAAAAAGATGGAGATTAACGAATCTCTACAAACGAGATAAAGTCTTACGTTCTTGGTTCAGGAAAAGATGAGCTTCTCTTGATGTGCGTCCTTTACATAAGAGTTTCCAGACTTTATTTATTAATTCAAAGCATCAGAAAGACTTTAGCACCAACTCAGCAGCGAAGATAATAGTGACAATCTATTCAATAGCGTACACAATAGGGAAAAGGGATTGGGCGCTAATAAAAAGGAACAAATTCGGAACTCGCAGTCGTGACGCGCTACTCTCCTTGCCACAGAATTAGCTCATGGGGAAGGACGAGGAGATGAATGAAAAAAAGAAGGAGGAAAAGAAAGAAGGAGAAGGAGAAAGAGGAAGAAAACGATTAGGATGAGGAAGTGAGGGTAGGGAGAGGTGGGGACGGGGTTAAACTGGATGAAGTGTAGAGGGGGAGAGGGGAGAGCACTGGGGGGTCAGAACCAGGGGAGAGGGGGGTGGGTAAAAAGGAAAGTGCAAAATCAGAAAATACACCGCATAAAATGGCATACACCAGGGCATGTTGGTACCACTCAACGAACGAAATTAATGATGCTGTTAATGTTATTTTTACGGTGAGGCGTCGAGCAGTGAGTAGTGTTCACAATTTTTCAATCATCTTTACCATACAGTCGAAATTGCCCAAACTGGTCATTCACTGTCATAAGAAAAGACAAGGAAGGTTGTCCTCAGACAGCTGGTCATATGGGACAGTGTCATTATAATCATAGTATTATTGTAGATAAATTAAAACTAAAAAGGGGGGGGGGCGATGAGGGAAGTGGACGATTGAACTGGTGGTTGTCTTAGACAGGTGGCCGTAAGAGTAGGCAGATTCGACTGTATTTTTTTTGGTTCAGTACATTCATGAGATCTAACCCGAACACAAAAGCGCCTTAAATGCTCACTGCAAGTACATTATATAAGCCAACATGGCCGCTGTAGCCATTTTGACAAGTCTACGGCATACTTCCTTCTTTTTTTCTTCCTTTTCTTCTGTGGATTAAGGGGCGAGAGTGGGCTGGGTGGG
>NW_004797809.1:50075-53619 GCF_000002075.1 Aplysia californica
AGTCTGGGAACGTTGCTTGCAAAGTGCTGGTGCACAGGGCAGAATTTTAAGCTTCAAGCAAAACAAGAGGAGTGAATGCGAGTCGGCGCATTTTGTTTATCTTCCGCTAATCAACGAGAACTTCAATGAACACTGGCATTCATGAGTACCATGAAATCCTCTGAATTTTAGACTTTGGAGACTTTTTTCTGATGTTTAAAAGAAAATCTTTACACTATAGGGATCAACCTTAATTCACATTCTCGTTTAGCAAAATTTATAAATTACCCTTCTTCTCTGTTAGTGCCCTTAAACGTTGCTCTGTCTACCTTTATTTCTCTATTTCTCTCGCTGTCTGATTTTCTTTCTATTTCCCTTCCACTCCTAATCTTCTTGAAATGATCTGGCGTCGTTTCATAACAAAACGTTATCCCATTATTCACCTATTAAGCATTAAGCTATTGTCTTAGGCAATGTTTTAAACTGTATAGAAAAAAAGCGGTTATGATGGATATTTTGACACACTAGACTGGAAAGCAATCGCTATAAACATAATAATGCGAGACTATAACAATAATGCCAAAAAATATTAGGAATAGCGAAGAAACTTTCAATGCTGGTATTGATCCAAAACCTACAATTACCCCCAAACACGAAATGTTGAAAACATCAGAGCAATGTCCTGTTTCACACCTCTGGGCTACCTTAATAAAAAGACTCATAAAAGTGCGATTCCGACTTGACTGCATGAGGTCACCAGCATAGGGATATGTGCTGTTTGTCGCGGAAAAAGGCACGACAAAACTTTTTTTCTTCCCGCAGAGGGTTGAAACGAGTGGGGACACTGCGTTGCATGCGTTACCTTTCTGGAACTTACAAAATTTTAAATTTAAGGGTTTTTATTTCCTAATGATTCGTACAATAACTGAGAGCAGTTCACAAAATATTCAGGGCAAAAAACGTCACGATTTCGCCAAATTCGTAATGACGAGCAGCTCTGAACATTACCGAAACTAAAAAGAACTAGCATTCAATCCTCTTCGTGTAAATTTTAATTACATCCATCGACCGATGCGGATTGCCCATGAGCATAGCAACAGTGGCGTGGCGTGGCGTAGAAGGGAAGACACCACAAAGAGAAGATAAATGAGAACTCCTGATGAACCATGATGAGAACGAGACAGTCTAGGCAATGCACGAACTTCACGTGTCGACTAATACGATCAAATCCAACGTAATTTCCGAGACTTAACCAAGCGTCAAAGCTCTGAACACAGAAGACAAAAGCAGCTTAGTGCAGCAATAGGTTAATGTTATACCTAGTGCACATTGCCAATCGAATTCATTTTATCGAGTCGAAGCTAGACAGTCTCCTTGATGGCGAGGCAAGAGCTATTTTGACATTGACACAATACAACCAATTCGGCTCCCGACCTTGATTTAAAAACAAACGTGAATAATTTGAAAGTCACACTCGAATTGAGTTGAATTGAGACGCACTGTGCCACAATACACTTTTGCCGCTTCCAGAAAGAAAAATCTGTCTGATCCCGACTCAATAAAAATAAATCCTACCGGCAGTGTGCACTGGGTATAAACCTATGAGGGCAGACTCCTTGCGCCTGGGTGAACAAATCTTGAAGTGTGGATAGCTCGTGCATTGCCTTCATGAAATAGTTCAAACTTCCACTTACACACGCTAACAAATATACCCACAAATGAAACAATAATGTTATTAGGACGTACAAGCAAAAACAAAGAGATTATAGTAGATGGTAGTCATGGGTGCATTCTATATCAACTGTAAGCATTGCAAAAATGGAATTGACAGGAAAATCGCTTAAACCTAATGAAAATAGGTAAATGGTGGTCTGCAATTGAAGTATCTAATAGATTTAACTGATCTAACAAATTTTAGAAGGAAAAATAAATCACAAAACGCCTGTCAAAGAGTTTCTCAGTGGGGCCAATATATCTTACCTCTGAAATTCTGAAAAATCAATCTGTGGCTTTTTATCAAAAGAAAAAAGTTGAAAAGAAAAAGGTCTACGAAGGGTCAGACTGTGGTGAAATCAGGACTTAGGCTAAACAGATGGTTACTCGAAACGAAAAATGCCTAGTGGTCCTTCCTCTCCACCAAATCACTACAAGGTGATGGTTATAAAAGAAAAAGAAGAGAAACCAAAGAGAAATAAAAGATAAAACGTCAAAAACATTTTGAAAACCTGGCGATGAAGATGACATGTGGCGATGAAATATCATCCCTAAATGCAAAGAAAAAAAAGTTCATGACAAATAATAATATCCTCTCAAAAACATGTCAATGTATCGGTAAATGGGAGTCATCTGCTGTCGCCATGGAAACGAGATTCAGACTCTGCTGGTTCCAAGCAGCTGTCTTTGTAACAGCACATGTTTCGTTATTTCAGTACCAAGAATACATTTTGTTGAACGGACAGAAAAAGTGAAAATAGCTAGTCGATTTCAAACGATCACTAATCCCCCTCCTATGTTTCCCAGAAAGAGCACAGCACTGATGCTACCTGTGCTGCCCATGGAACTGTTGCCATACTTAGTCCAGCGCATTCTTCTTAAATAAGCTCATAGTTTTTGTCTTGTTCCTTTGTCGTAGATTTAGCTGGATCTTTATTTCTCTTTCTTTTTCTTTCAATTTCCGCGCCCCCACCCCTACTAATCTGACTCTCCTAATTTTCCATCCTATTTCGAAACACAATCCCCCCCCTCCCCCCAAAAAATAAAAAAAATAAAAATTACACACTCCTCTCTGAGCAGTTTTGCAAATTCGCAGGCTCAAACCTATCAAAGTGCAACGGAGAGAAAATTTTGAAGCCCCCATACTAAGGCGAGAATTATCGAAAAATAATATTTTAGCATTTCTGACCACAACCTGTACAATATTGCATTTTTTCTACACTTTGTTAATATACACATGTATTATTTTGCCTTCAGATATTTAATTAAGAAATGGAGAGGGAGCCGTTACGCCACTCAGAGAAAATGTATACATACAGGGACCGACCATGCACTCAATTCTGCAGTAGTAGCAATCCACAATAGTATACTGTGCAGCAGCGCACACTGACAGGGTTATTCAGTGCAGGCTTAAAAAAACACAACATTTGTCTAAAACTGCCCCACTCCCTAGATGATTTCCAGTATTCTTGACAAAACAGACAATTGCATGACGTGTACTCTTTGCGGAGTGGCTGGGCTCTCCGTCGATAAATCAATGTTCTACAGTGATTACCTTCCCCAAACTACATTCATCGCCCGACAAAACAGCTCGTCAATACAATGTAGTTACAAGACCAATGGATTCTCCGTTTCGATTTTCCTTTTTCCTTTTTTTTAATCTTTACATTTTGTAGTGCTCTGTCTTCTTGGTTCGTCTTGTTATCAATTTTTAAAATGTTTATTTAGATCCTATTTCTGGAAACGGTGGGGATGGTAATGGTGGCTCTAGTTAACGAGGAAAATTTGAAAAACGGACAAGAGAGAGAGAGGGGGGAAGAGAGAGAGAGAGACAGAGAGAGAGAGAGAGAGA
>NW_004797809.1:53744-56724 GCF_000002075.1 Aplysia californica
AAGACAGGGGGGGGGAGCGGGGAGGGGGCAAGAGAAAGAGAGAGATGAGTGATATAAGAACAATAGGACAGCTGCTGTAAAGGGTTTTTTTTCATCTTATTGTTTTGCAAAACAATACAGCCTATCATTACAAAGCTTAAGTGCTTTCTCATTGTACACTATGTCGTGTTTACGGAGCATAGCATTTAAGATCGCAGCCTGAAGGTATGCTAGAATTTGTGAGTAAGTTTATATTAGGTCAAACAGAAAAGCAGGAGTTCCCTTTACCTAGATCGACCCCAGGCATCTTGTAAAAAGATAATAGAAGTAAATGAATAATAGAACGTGTTGCATTTTCTGCCATACAAAAAAGGCCCTTTTATTTAAAAAGATACACCTGGCTTTCTTCCATATCAATAATATTTATTCACTCTTTCTGTCCCTTTCTCTTTAAAACAACTATTCAGCACAACGAGGCATTCGTTTTGGGGGGTTTTGTCATTAAAGAAATATAAATAGATATCATTTTCGTCTTTTTTGTTCTTTCTTTAGTCTGAAGTAGCTGTTCTGAAACCTACACAGAGCCCCTGAATCTCGTCGCCGCGGGACGCAATAAAGGGAGCAGTTGAAGGAAAAAAGAGACTTACTCCCAAAACTCTGTCACTGAATCCGGCAGGACGACCGAGGTCTCGAGGCCAGAGGCGTTGACGCCGCTCGTCGCGTTCATGCCGGCACTGATGACGGACATCATGACGTCACCACTGGTCAAGTTGCCCAGCAGGCTGGGGCTGGCCAGGTCGGTGGTTTCCCGCGTCGTCGCTGCGTCACTAGGACTGGCGGTGGTGGTGGTGGTGGAGGCGATTTCTGACATGTTCTTTTCGAACGTGGTGCAGTTGGGCGTGTTCCACGAGTTATCACAGTGGGACCAAGGCAGTACAGAGGTGAAGGAGGAGAAGATGTAATAGAAGGCCCAGGACAGGATCACGTTGTACTCGCAGTTCAGCAGGAACACGATCATCGCAGTGGCGTAGCCAATTCCTGGGGACAGAGTTAAGCGCAGGCGTCTTTTTACGTCCCCCCAACGACATAATTTAGTGGGAACAAAGTTAAGCGGTGGTGTTTTTACACCCCCACCCCCGAATCGAAACAATTTAGTAAGGATAGAGTAAATCATAGGTGTTTTTATGCCTCCCAGGGATAAATTTAATGGGGAAAAAATTAAGGAAACGTGCATTATTTTTGTATTTTTTACAACCCTCATCAACACAATTCAGTTCGTTCACCTTGGACGCTGATTTCTCACCCTACCTTTCAATGCCTGGATCGATCTGGTCTGAGAAGGATGCTATACAACATCCCAGAAGATAGACCAAAACACTCGATACAAGTTTTCTCCCAGCTCTGGAACCGAACTCGGGTCTCCGGCGTGTGACAATAAAACGCCTAACAGCTACACCACAGATGCCTCATCAAGACAGAAACCACTACGTCTAAAGGCATCTATTCATAGTCCTAGATCGGACAGAAAAGAATCAAGTTCTGTCAGTGGCATCTTCCAGCAAATGGCCTAACTTTCCTTTATTGGACATAAAAATTAAATGAAAAGGATAAATAGACGAATTCTTTCGCCCATTTCCTGTACTGTCTAACTTCACTCTAAACCTGAAACAGTGGCATCCGTGACAGTATCTGGTCTTGGATAATATTATTATTCAAGTCTTTGGGCTAACCCCACAACAGACATTATTTAGCACATACAGAAAAGGGTGAAAGTGGAAAGTGAGTTCAAAACACCACACAATGACGTCAGACAATATTTAAGACAGACAGAAAAGGGTGGCAACGAGTCCAAAACCCCAAAACATCGACGACAGACATTATTCGGGACAGACAGAAAAAGAGAGAAAGTGAGCTAACACCCCCCCCCCACACACACACACAGAACACGCTTGTTCTCACCTTGAAAGAGGGGGGCAATCTTCCAGGGTCCGATGCCACCCTCGCTCATGAACTGGCCGAGCGACACTTCCAGGAAGAACATGGGGACGCCTCCCAGGACCACCGCCACAAAGTAAGGGATTAGGAAAGCACCTGCAAATGAAAGAGAAAAGAAAGAGAAAATTATTAAAAATATATCAATGTCTAGTTAATTTTTAGTGTGAGTTTAACGAACTTTCAACTCAATTAGGTCATTCACATCTGTCTGTTCGTCTGTCTGTCAGTCTGTCTTGTCAGTCTTGTCAGTCTGTCTGTCTGTCTGCCTGTCTGTCAGTCTGTCTATCTATCTATCTATCTATCTATCTATCTATACACGCACACATATACAATATCAAGATTATAACATATACACAGAGGCATACAATCATACAAACAAGCAACACACATTCACAAAGCCAGGAGCTTCTTTCCCTATTTACACTATGCGTTCCATTAATTATTTACACTATTCCCAGTTCAAAGACTCGTCAGTCAGCTTTGTGTCTTTGACAAAGGCAAACATCTAAACAAACACAGCTCGTTTATTTACAGACTCAAACTAAAGACACAATGTTTGAAAGACGTTGCAAGGAATGATGGGCGAACATTTGTGGAAAAGCAATTCGACTAATGGCTGTAAAGACGAAAATCATTTTAAAAATTGTTTAGAAGCGAAATAAAACAAGATTGTATGAAGAATACTCTCTATAATTTTATGACATAGAGAAAGGCGGTATTAACCATATCAATCTCTCCCTGCCAATTATCCATAATATTAACCCGCCCCTCTTATTTTTCTCTTTCCCTCTCTCTTTCTCTCTCTCCCCCTCTCGCTCGTTCTCTGTGGTATCTTAAAAAGCCATCCTTACAATTCTAAAAACGGAATTCATCGAGGAAAAAGTAAACATCTTTACAAACTCAGGAAAATTATACCGCTGACGACAGCAGATTCTATTTTCTAAACATCCCGGACATCCATCTCAAACACATGAAAAAACCTGAATTATCCCCCTACTCTTCCACC
>NW_004797809.1:64377-65808 GCF_000002075.1 Aplysia californica
TACACACACACACGCGCGCGTCGCTCACAGTACGACCAGGCCAGGAGAAGATCATGCAGACTCACTACTCAAGTCAGTGATATCTGAGAACTTGACATTTGCAGCTGGATAATCTTATCGATCCTGGGCGACTCGGCCAGCCTTACACTGACGCTATCTGAATCTCCGAATCCACCCGCTGGGGTAACTGACACTTGGAGCGACCATTTTGTTTCTCTGTTTGTTCGTCCGTTTGTTCGTTCGTTCGTTTGTTTGAGCAAAGAGAATCATATCGACTCAATTAATAATTTCCATTTTAGAGCCAGGAAGAGGTAAGACAGACAGACAGACAGACAGACTGAAACTTTGTTTGAGTAAAGAGTAGCACATAGACACTCTAAAGGCTATTGGACAGACAGAAAGTACAACAGAGGGAAATAAGTAAAGAAGTAGGATCTGCCAGTGGCACCCTACAATTGAGTTTGTCGTTTAGTGGAACGCTGGAACAACACACTTTTCAACCATGGGGAGATGACACACACCCGTTACCATGTTACACTCTACAATCGAAAACACCCAAGACGGCACACCCACTACTGTTGAGAAGAAAACTGGTTGTCGTAGACAGTTTAGCTTTAGTAAGAGTTTTACGGCACTTGCAACACAATAAGGTCATATAAGTGCCGAAGATTACAGGTGTTACAAGAGAGTAACAACACAAAATAAAAAGAGGGGAGAAAAGGACGATAGATGTTTGATAGGAAAGAAGGAGCAAACCTTAGCAGAGCACCCGCCAACCACCCGGTATCTTAGACAGGTGTCCGTCTTGGACGGTGTCGATGTAAAAATCTTTAAAAGCTGCAAGTGAGTTGTAGGGGGGGGGAGGGTTCACTTGACGTGATTGTCTTGGATAGGTGGCCGTAAGAACAGGTTCAACTATACTTATTAAGAGATACGTGCAATAACGACCCTTTTGTTAGAGTAAAGAGAAGCACATCGACACATTAATGGTAACTTTGTGCCAGGAAAAAGTAAGACAGACAGACAGACATAAATGAGGGGAAGTAAAGAAGTAGAACCTACCAGTGTAGCCCTCCCAGCAACTAGATCTTCGCTCCAAATTGTATAATCAGATAACTGCCGGGCGGCTGACTTCAAAATCGATGGCCAAAGAGGCGAGAATTTAATCAGGACCACTTTCACTACTTTCGTGCTTCATTTTTCTTAAAAGTGCACCGCGACATGAGCAAATTGCTTGATTTGGGGGGATTTCAGATAGCAATAATAATCGTATTTAGTAGATCCCAAGAGTGTCCATCAGTAATTGAGTTCTAAGAGCTTTACATCATTAATAAAATCGATCGTTCAAGCGACATTCGAGGTAGTAAAATTATTCACATTATCTATATTATACAGACAAACTAACACACACACACACACACACACACACAT
>NW_004797809.1:68447-69773 GCF_000002075.1 Aplysia californica
AGACCGATAGCATTAATGGAAGAAAAAGAGTAACACGCTATGTTGAAAGTGAGCTCGGAGGCTGAGAAGCTCAGCCGTCGCTCAACTTTAGAGAGGTGCTTTTGAGGTGCAAAGTACAAGCACACGTAATACGCTATAGGGTTCGTTGGGGTTTTAAAAATATAAAATAGGAAGGAATAAACGGGTTCTTGAAAATGCTTTGAGCCACCATCGAGCTGGAGGGAAAGAAAACTGACACTTCACTGAAAAGAAAACGCTACACATCAGACGGGCAGAAAACCGTGAGTGCTGTTTCATCACAGAAGAGGTTACGATTCATCTGGAGTGCAGTGAGGTTAATCTATTAACCTAGCCATAGACTTGTACTCTTGGCTTAGACCGCGCCGCTCTTTGTTTACTATAAAAACACCACTGCAGATCGTGTGGATCCCGGGCCGCGAACTATTACACCCAAAAATGAAGGGCAAGACATCAGTCTTGTACTTCAACAGTCGAATGCACGCAGTGACTTACCCCACTGCCCTTCATTATGGCTGAAATTACAGAGTAGAGTCCGCTTAAACCCAAGACGGTTATTCCGAAAAAAGCGTTAATCGGAAGGAAAATAAAATCCCCCCCTTTTTTCTTCTTCTCCTCTTCTATGAGAACAACCTCTGTAAAATGAAACGTAAACCCGGCTAAACCGAATAAACTTTGGCCGTTCCGGAGATTTCGGTTCAAGCGGACTCCAATCTTTGTGTGGGTGGTTGGAGGGTGCTCTGGTGTGGTTTGTTCCTTCTTTCCTATCAATCTATCGTCCTTATCTCTCTTCCTCCTACCTTTAGAGTCTGTTACTCTCTTGAAACACCTCTAATCTCCGGAACTTATAAGAGTATTATGTTGTGCATAACGCAAAACCCTTATTAAAACTAAAAGGACCCCTCTGTAATTCATTTGGCGCATTCTATAGTGAACCAGGAGTACGTCGCAATGCAGGGTCTACTATATCACAACGCAAATCTTGATCTTTTTCCTTTTAGTAGAGGATATACGGCCTTTGCAACTGCATAAGGTCATATAAGCGCCAGAAGATTAGAAGTATTACAAGAGAGTAACAAACATAAAAAAAGAAGAAGGGGAGATAAGGAAGATATATGTTTGATAGGAAAGAAGGAGAAAACCACACCAGAGCACCCGCCAACAACCCACAATCGTGATTTCAGCTTACCAGGCAGAACATACCGTTAGAGAAGACGTGAGCAAGCACATCAATCATCATATATATTATTGCAGTGCTTCCGAAATTAACGCAGGTGCAATTGATTACCGAATTCGTTCCTCATGTTC
>NW_004797809.1:70536-72576 GCF_000002075.1 Aplysia californica
AGAAAGACAAAGATACTCCATAAAAATTTTCTACCCACTCCGGAACCGAAATTTAGTCTCCTGCGCACGTTGCAAAGCGCTTAACTGCAACACCCAAGACGTAAATAAACATCCTACAAACAGTCTTGATATTTTTCATTTGCTTAAAAATCTTCTTCGTTTGTTTACTTGTGTAAAGAAAAGCACGTAGACATCATAATGTCAGTTTAGTGCAGGGAGAAAGTAAGACAGGCAGACAGAAACAACTTTTAAGGAAAGTCAACAAGTAGGACCTACCAGAGGCGTCCTCTAACTTACATTCTTCACCAGTAGATCGGAAGCGGAAGTACGTCACCCTTGTTTCAACAGTGTAGGCAGGGGGGATAATAAATAAACCCAACGCTCAACAGCAGGAAGTGCAAAAATCTAATGATAGAGCAGCAGCGTTTATTTATGCCCACATCCACTCCACACCGCTCGTTGGTTTGTTTGTTTGTTTTTTTACTTTCTATTTGTTTGTTTGTTTCAGTAAAGAGAAGCATGCTAGCACAACGACACAATAATGGTCATTTAGTGCTTGGAAAAAAAGTTACACAAGAAAGAAAGTAACTTTGAATAAAAAGAAGGGCACTGACACAGTGATGGTTATATAGAGCTGGGAAAAAGTAAGACACAGACAGACAGAAACAGCAGGTAGGATCTACCCGTGGCGCCCTTCAACCACCCGGAGACCCAAAGTTCAGTAGGAGAAAGAGTAAGTGCAAAAATGCTATGATAAAGAAGCACAGTTTATTTATACTCACATCGTCTCCGTAGCACGGTGGAGTGATTAATTAAACAGCTACACCAAACAGACGCTGGGATGGGTGTGCTAGTGAAAGAAATACAGCCAATATTGCCCAAGACGGTCAGCCACTTTTTTAAAGTTTAGTTTTAGTACGAGTTTTACGACACTTGCAACTTAATGAGGTGATATAAGTGCCGAAGATTAGAAGTGTTACAAGAGAGTAACATACACATAAAAGAAAGAGGAGAGATCAGGACGATAGCTGTTTGATAGGAAAGAAAAAGCAAACTACACCAGAGCACCCGCCAACCACCTACTCACTTTTTTTTGGTTGTAAAAAGCCAGAAGTAGAAAACTGACAAGTAGAAAAAAGGAGGAGAGATAATGGAGGAAACCAATCACCTCCTGTTGGGTTCCCCACTTCTGTGGCTTGTCTGTGCCACTATGTCTAGTGTCTAGTGACCCCACTTTCATAAGCCAAGGTATCTTTCTGTCTCTGTCCCCTTTTGGACATATTTACGACCGTGCCAAGTCCCCGTCTGCCTTCGTACGTCTTTCACTTTCACCTCTCCTTCCACAATGTCGTAAGGAATATCACATTAACGTAACCCAAGAAAGCTTCTAGACAATAATTCCCGAAAGAGGTGTATGGATGTTGGGGAGGGGAGGGGGACGAGGTAGTTAACTGATACCCTAATTGCACAACGACGGAATTCTTTGAGGGCATAAAAATAACCGAATAATATTCCGTCTTTCTTCGGTTGTATTAAGCAGAAATGAGAGGAAACTGAGCTATCACATAATTTTTCTTTTCGAAAACAGAAAAATGCAACAAACAGAACAAAAACATGGTACAGAATATCATTTTTCTTATTTTAAAAAAAAATGAAAATATGAAATTGCAGTAAACAAAACAAAAACTTCAGGTACCACAATAACGTTTTTCTTTTTCTTAAAAAAATCGAAAATCTAATATTACATCAAACAAAACAAAAACGAGGAAAATATTTTTTAAAAACAATTGTGACCTCGAAGGAAGGGAGCCGAGACAAGGAAGTGTGTGCCGGCAGACAAAGTTACACCAGACGTTATCCTATAGTGCTAAACATAATTATAGGAGACACGAAATACTGACAGATTCATAGACATGCAGTCTGTCTAACGAGCAAAAATCTTTGTGACAAAAGGAAAGGAAGACAAGACAATTTTCGGCGAAAAGCATACTTTTTTAGTTTTTAGTAAAAGTAGATGTCTATTTTTATTTATAAATTTAT
>NW_004797809.1:75316-78438 GCF_000002075.1 Aplysia californica
GAGAGAGAGAGAGAGAGAGAGAGAGAGAGAGATTACGAACAGCTACAAAGTGGCGTTTCTTTTCAGCGTTGCGAAGAAATGGAGCTCTAAACCGCGCTCATTTCCGAACGTCAAACTGACACTCAAAAGTCACAAGAAATAACAACAAAACCCAACAGAGCAAAGAATGACATACCGGTATCAACATTTCATATACTATCATTATTATTATTACGACTAGACCATTAGTACCCATTAATTGTTTCACATAAGTACATCCAGTCTACGGTGTCAGCTGTGCCTTTTGTCTAATATACAAAAAAATATAATAAAATGCTTCTTTTGATCTATTCTCATTGTTAACTATATGGTACAATGGTGTGCAATGGTATAACGATTAATAACAAAAAGTCGTATAAAATGTATTTATAACTCTGGGGGTATTCACCTTAATTGCATCACTGTTTAGAAGGCAGTCACACACTCTTCTGGCCTAATGTGAAGGAAGATAGTATTATTAATATTCAATAAATATTCCAAAAACCCTGACAGAGCCAGATTTTGAAGATTACCACTTTACTTTATCCTTCCTCTTGTACTATCTAGGGCGAAGAATGGAGAAAGCTTTTGGTCTCTGGCAAGCAGGATGGCCTGGTTGGGTGGGGATGCTGTATGTTTTCAGGGTATCCTTCACACTCTCGATTCAGGTCTTCCCTGGTCTTCCTCTTGCCTTTTACCCTGATATTCGTTCGAAATGTGTTTTATTGGCAAGCTGGTGAGGTGTTATACGTGTCAGATGTGTGAGATATTACTTGTTAAGTTTCCCATTTCTTCTCCAAATAAAAATGCATTCTGCATAAACAGGTTAGCTCTGAAGAACAGTGACAACCATCATCCCCATCTTTAAATTCACTGTGGTATGTTGCATCCCTCGTGATCCTCCAATATATTTGCCATGTCTCAGATTCTCATCTTACGATAAGAGTGATGCTTGCACATTCAAATCTAGTTACTGTCCTGTTTAAATCTTCTTGTAGGTTTTCCTCTTCTTTTCCCTTTTACTTCCACCCTTCCCTCCAATACTATAGTACATGACGTATAAAACTTTTTTCTACCCAGCGAGTTCTCACTTTTTATGTGTCTGATATACATGTGGCTATGTGTCCTCTTGACAGTTCTTCTTTGTAAAAGGTTTACATGATGATACCATGATTGGATGCCATTGAGATCGACCTTTTCATGGAACCTACAGAGGAGGGAGGAGCAGCTATGGCATTGTACCGCCTGCAGTTATACATATTCTTCAACTAAGTAAGTAAGTATTCAATTTTGAATGATTGTACCTTTCCTGCATCCTGTTTATTCATTCTTTGTCCATATTCCACAGCGTGGCTACCTCGCAGTAGCAAGGATGTACTAATAGAGAAATCCTAATTTGGTTACGATATGGTAACTAATTCTTTCCATGCACAGGTTATTCAAATTGTGGGTTGCAATGATTATTTGAAAATAGTTCTTTATTTCTGTTGTTTTAATTACCCCTATTTGTTTACTTGTTCCAAACGTTTTAAGTTAGTTTAATTTTCAAACATGTGTACATTTACTTCAAAGATTACTTTAAAAAAATTATATTATTGGATTTAGCCGAGCCCAATTAAATATGTAAATTTACAGGCCCTATACCAGCATGGAAGTAATAAATGTACAATTACATGTATGTGACAGCTATTTCGCACGAAAGATGTGCTGGTTGTGTATGTAAATATTGTTCTTTCCAAAAAACAAAAATGCTGCTTTTAAAAACAAAAGGCATTCACGCATACGTGTTGGTTTTTTTTTTAGCTGAGTGAAACATCTTGTTGTCTAGGATCTGTGCTATATCTGACGGGAGGACATGAGAATAGAGAGCGATCTTACCTCTGTTGTTCACCAAACATCGGAATTTCTCAGATAGGAGCAGAGAGCAGCTCCGTTAAGTAAAGATATAATTATTTCCTAGTTGGGGTAATCGATACCAATTCTTCAGACTTCTTCTCTGCGTTCAACAGACTTATAGATTGCCATATTTCACCTATCCTTAATTAGGCTAAGCTTACGAGGCTGCTTTCCTCTTTGCCTCTATACTCTTGCTATAATATGTATGCCTCTGTCTCGTTCTTCTTAATTTCGAGTAGTGCTTTTTAAATATCCACTGTGTTCTTGAAAAATAATTGTTTGGTGGTGATTTATTGTTAGAAATGATCAACTATCAACGGTGCAGCACCTTCATATTGCTGTTTGATAATTATGAGTCTCTGTCTTTTCGGAACCGATAGCAGTCAACTATGACACCTGTCTTCACGCAGTTTGTAACAAACTCCTCAATGACTCTTATTGCTCACATCAAAGACGCTCATAATGAAGCGTGCACCGAAACATTAACACACAACCTCCACGGTGATTTAAAACCAAGCTAATTGAGGTGCGCTCATTACTATCGATGTATGCATATATTATTCTTAAAAAGGTTTAAAGTTCTATGAAAAGTCGAGTTCAGGAAACTTGTGTGTATTTCTTTTTTAAATTTAGGCCACACCTTGTTTTTAACATGTCTTAGAGACAACAGCATAACAAAGAGAAAGTTTAAATCTCAGGACAGACAATCATACGCATGCTAATGATACTTTTAAAAAGTTCTAGATATAAGACCAAAGTTCGATACTTCGATAAAAAATCCATACTAAGTGACGATAACTACAAATGTACTTTTACCTGAAACAAAAACACACAAAAAACAAACAAACACACAACAAACAACAACAACAACAACGACAACAACAAAAACCTTCTTGGGGACAAAAAGACTCGCTATTCAAATGCCAGAAATTGCTCGCCATTCCAACATTGAGTATTACACAAGCTGACTATTCCAATGTTGAGTATTACACAAGCTCGCTATTCCAATGTTGAGTATTACAAAAGCTAGCTATTCCAAAGTTGAGTATTACACAAGCTCGCTATTCCAAAGTTGAGTATTACACACGCTGACTATCCAAAAGTTGAGTATTACACAAGCTCGCTATTCCAAAGTTGAGTATTACACACGCTGACTATCCAAAAGTTGAGTATTACACAAGCTCGCTATTCCAAAGTTGAGTATTACA
>NW_004797809.1:78538-81587 GCF_000002075.1 Aplysia californica
CAAGCTCGCTATTCCAAATGTTGAGTATTAGCTCGCTATTCTAAAGTAGAATATTACAAAAGCTCGCTATTCCAATGTTGAGTATTACGCCAGCTCGCTATTCCACAATGTGTAGCCTAACAGACGGCATCGGGTTCAAGCGATACGTGTTCTCGCATAAAGTATCCATTAATTTCATTAAGTTTTCCACGGTCTCACATCAAAACCGGTCACCTATGTGCACTTAAAACATGTTTTTAAAAAAAGGTATCATCATCATAATATCGTGCTCAAAGACAAAACCCACCCAGTCACTGACCATCTACCACTCGACATTGCTGAACAAATAAACACGAAAAATATTGTAATGACAAGAAGTCAGCTTTCACAAAAGTGACCGAGTTTACCTTGTCTGATAAGACCTATTACGCCTGTTCTGAATTCGAAAAGAAATTTTCCGAGCGCAACAGAGGCGCGTAGAAATTGCGCTTTTAAATGTGTGGTTGAGGGTTCATCGTTGACAAATCCGACCTAAGACTACATTAATGACCTCCATATTGCCCAAATATCGGTATAATAATACACGTTTGAATTACCATAAATTTGAATACAGGGATTTTCTCTCTCTCTCTCTCTCTCTCTCTCTCTCTCTCTCTCTCTCTCTCTCTCTCTCTCTCTCTCTCTCTCTCTCTCTCTCTCTCTCTCTCTCACCCCTCTCTTAATCTCACTCAAGCTAACGGTTCGCAGTTGCCTTCCAGTCATATCACTTGCTGACGGTTTCACTAAACTGAACCCACCTTCAAATAGGCATACAGCATACACACATACACAAACATAAATACTATATATATATATATATATATATATAGAGAGAGAGAGAGCGAGAGAGAGAGAGAGAGAGAGAGCGAGAGAGACAGAGAGACAGAGAGAGACAGAGAAAGAGGGAGAGAAAACGAAAGAGAGACAGAGAGAGACAGAGAGACAGAGACAGAGAGACAGAGAGAGACAGAGAGAGAAACAAAGAAAGACAAAGAGAGACAAAAAGAAAGACAAACAGGGACGAAAAAAGAAAAATATCCATAGAAAGACGGACAAACCATCAATCATCATATTAAGTAGGAGGTACAACTACAGTGACTGTACTCACCACCGCCATTCCTGTAACACAGGAAGGGAAATCTCCAGACGTTGCCCAGGCCGACGGAGAAGCCAATGCAGGCCAGCAGAAAGTCGATCTTCTTGGACCACTGCTCCCGCTGCTCCATCTTGTACTTGGGAGACTCCAGAGTAGACGACGAGGTCCGGTCAGACGATGGGGGGTCCACCGCCGTACGCCAACCAGGCTTCGTACCTTCCATCACGACTGATGTTATCAGGACTCTTCCAACTTTGGCAACACGAACGATTTTTCGTTTTCAATTAACTTCAAAGGGGTTTGGTTTCGATTTGATCTCGAACGATTTTCCCTGTAACTACAGGGGGCCGGTTTCGATTTTATCTTATATTCTTGAAACACGAATCAGTCAAATAAAAGCGTGATGATTGGTCGCTGCTTGCGGGGCTTCTTCAACAGATTTGATCAACCTTGTGCGAAGTTTGATCACGCTGATATCCGATATGCTTCCTTTAAATTATATACTGGAATGAAAACTAAATGTTTTTTATTTCGTTGTTGTTCCAGTTTTCTGGTTGTTCTGCTGAAAATTTTGAAAATTTTGTCTACACTCAGTTGAAATGTAGAAGAAAGTTGGAAACTATTGCGATAGAGTGAAAGAGTAAACTGACGTGAAGAAACCAAGCTAGGCAGTTGTTCACGAGCTGTGTCTCTCTCACTGTCTTTTATTCCTTACTACTGGCAGTGACTGCGGATGTCCAGAAGTGAATGATGGGTCACTCTCTCTGTGTGGCAGATGGGCTGACCTTATTTATTCTGACTTTCCAAGGGGTCAGGGGTCACACGTTTTGCATACGACGGTCGCAACGGCACGTCTGTTGCTGGCTGGTTTGTTCCGCCTTCGACCGGTATCCAAGACCGGAGAGAACTGGACAACTGGACACGAAGATCTCACAGCGTTCCAAGTATTTGGTCTGTTCGTTTATTTTGACTCAGTTTGGACTTCTGTGGAGAGACAGGGGAAAAAAATGAAACCCAGGTCAAACGCCGGCGATGTTACTATATAAAAACTTTCAGGGGACAAGGACCAAACTGAAATAACCTTTTTTTGGTGGGCTTTAGTAAAGTTTTACATCACCTGCAACACAATAAGGTCACAAAAATGCCAAAGATTGAAGGTGTTACATGGGATCCCGGGAGTAACAAACACAAAAAATAAGAATGGGTGAAAAGGACAATCGATGTTTGGTAGGAAAGGAGGGAGGAAGCCACACAAGAGCACCCACCAACAACTATAAATGATGCTTAAAAATATAAACGTTATTGATTTTTTTAAAAAGGAAATAAAGCATAATATGTAAGGCATCGAGGTGAAATCCAGTGGTCGTCAAAATATAATGAAAACGACGACACCTGCATTTTTAAGCTATTAAGCTATGCAAGTCACCAAAATTGGTTGCCAATTTCTCGCTAATTTTACCCCTGAAACCAAGCGACTACCACCTTCTACAATGGAAAATAATACATCGGCTTCTATCCAAGACTAATAGATATTTTTATCACCGAAAGCAACACAAATGGACAGGCTTCAAGATGGTATCACTCTCTTTTTGCCAAAAAATTGAAGTTTCTCCTGATTCGTCGTGACACATTGTTCAACTGTGAGAGGTTCGCTCGGTGTTTCCCATTACTTTCAAAATCAGGGTTAAATTGAGAGGGGACAATTTCAAAGTCAACGCAATACCGAGACAAAAACTTTTTTAAAATGTAGATCTAAGTGTTTAATGCCGTTGTCGAGACCATCAAGAAAATTCTAAATTAATCAAATAAAGACCAAGTTTGAATGAATAGAGGCTTATCGCCCACAATAACGGGCGCTTCAAATAAGGAAATAGAAATAACTGCGGATAGAAACAGAAGGAAATTAAAGAAGTACGGCCAACAAGAATGCAACCT
>NW_004797809.1:81687-84064 GCF_000002075.1 Aplysia californica
CACTCCTGCTCCAAACAAACTATCCGTAACATTCCATTAGGGGATTCGAACTGAGAACTGATACACCACAGAAGCCGGGACGGAAAGGGCAGGAAGGGGGAAGGAGGGGGGTGGGGGTGGTCGCACCTTCTCGTAAAACTGATCCCTCTTTCCACAAGTCTACAGTCTCACATTTCTGCAAGCGTACGTGAAGCCAAAACAAAAATGGGCAATGGCAGGTATAGCTGAACCCATTTCTCATTTCCACTTCTCAAAGTATGACCTTGCCAAACTGTTACTAAACACGTCCATAATTTCGCCGTAGAATTAAATACACTACTCGTGTGGTTGTACTCCTGTTAATCAATTAAATTTTCAAACAAGAGGACATCAAACACTGATAAAATGCGTGTTCGAGGGAAAGGAAAAAAACTATGTATGGTGATAAAATCGTGATGGCGCATCGCAAATAATTTACGAGTCGTGTTGAAGTGGGTCTTTTCGTGGGACGGGGAAGGGGGGGGGGGGATTCTCGGTAAGCATTAAATACACCGTGAAATGAAATGATACTTTTTTCAAACAAACAGGATCATAATTGTTACTGTGACGACGTAAAGAAGCGGGACAAATTACCACAATACTGTCTGAATAATTTAAATATTGTTCTGACATAATAATTTTCGACGATTGGTCTGGACTGGTTGGATTCAGTTCAACGTTCCAGTTTAATTTAACACGACATTCATTCCAGACAGAATTCCACCACTATTCCCAGAGCTTGTAACTAAGAACTATGTTACAAGTTTAATGTTTAATAAGAGTTTTATGGCACAGTTGCAGGACAAATAATTATAGACCATACAAGTGCCGAAGATTAGAGGTGTCACAAGAAGAGAGGAACGTACAAAGGAAAGGAGGAAAAATAAGGACGATTGATGTTTATTTGATATAAAAAATTGTGCAGACCACACCAGAGAACTCGCTAAACACATACTTCGACGTTCAACCAGACACACTTTCATTTCAAAGGCGGAAATTCCACAACTGGTCTTAGAAATTGTAATTAAGAACTGTATTGTTGCTACTCACGATGGTGCATTTGTAGATTTTTTAAAGCTCCAATCAACACAATTTAGGTCATGTAAGGTAGCAAGCTGCTTCTATTTCGCTTGTCACAGCCAACCCGGGCTGAAAGGGATAGATAGACCGTCCCAGCAGAAAGACAGAGAGACACATTGAAAAACTCACCCTTCTTGGAACTGAACTCACGCCTTCTGCTAGCAACAGCGATGCAACTAACCACTACACCACAAACACTCGCAGACAAACAGAGTCTCAGCGCCTAGAGGATTTCAGTTTTATTAAACATTTTGAAGCACTTGAAACACAAATAAAAATAGGTCATATTAGTGCCGAAGATTACAAAAGTTACCACTAACAAGACGAATTATGCAAAGGAAAGGCGGAAAGATAAGGACGATGAGTGTTTGATAGGAAAGAAGGAGCAAGCCAGATCAGAGCATCCGCCAACCAGATACATGCCTAAAGGAATGAGGAAGGACAGAAGATAAGAGAGCAACGAAGCAAAGGAATCTTGGTCATGTGCTTCTGATGTTTACGAAATCTATTTCACCTTTAAAATAGGGCTTGCGTCTCGTGACAGTGAGAATTCAATCTAAAAATGGAATCTGAAAGTTGGGCAGATAAAACTAAGATAACGGAGATACAACTACGCCATGATGGTTGTTCCATCTGTGGCTACTTTGAGCGGGTGTTATTCTGTGTAAGTAAGCGTTTTAGAGCACTTGCAACACTATTAGGTCACAAAAGTGCTGAGATGTAGGACCTACGAGTGACGTCCTCCGACCACCCACGAAGATTAGAAGGTGTTCCAAGAGAGTAAGAAACACAGAAGAAAGAGGAGAGAAAAAGACCATAGATGCTTGATAGGAAAGAAGGAGCAAACCACACCGAAGCACCGGCCAACCATTCACGTTTGTGGTTAACTTTGCGCGAACGTTTGTTGATTTGACTAAAGAGAAGCATATCGACACAATAATGGTGATTTAGTGCAGGGGGAAAGTAAGACAGAAAGACAGATATAACATAGGGAAAGAAACGAAACAAGACCTACCAGTGACGTCCTCCAGCCATCCGCTGAATGGAGTTCGTTTTTTTGTGGGTTAATGAATGAACGTGTAAATCCGTACGCACATGAGAAAGTGCTGAGCGAGTGTGTGAGCGAGCAGAAGCAGAGAATGGGAGTGACTGACAGGAAAAGAGAGTGAGATAGTATGTGAGAAAGTGAGTAGGGTTAAGCGCACGCGAGCGCATGTACGTGCATGTTTGCGTTTACGTGTGTATATGTGTTTGTGTGTGTGTGTGTGTGTGTGTTTGT
>NW_004797809.1:86654-88376 GCF_000002075.1 Aplysia californica
GAGAGAGAGAGAGAGAGAGAGAGAGAGAGAGAGAGAGAACTAGAAAGAAGACAAACTGACAACTTCAAATTACGCAATAAATTGTTATTCGTAAACAACACGTTTTACAACCATGACGAATCAAGTTTGCTTCAGGTTAGTTTTTATTTTCCTTCACGCCAAATAACTCAACAAAATGTGAAGTACGACGACGTATGCATAATTAATCAAAAACATGAAGATTGCAAACGAAAGCGCGTCTTTCACACATCGTTAAAATGTAAACTTGAAGTGTACGTTCGCACCTTTCTTAATCCGCACATCCGGCACCTTTTCTCTCTGTGACCCCACACCATAATTGCACGTGATTTATTGCAGAGCCCCCTGACCCAGGCCAGCCCCAGGTCAGCGCCATCCGCAGTCTGGCTGCGGCCCTAGGTAGGTCGCTGTTACACCAGACGACTTTTCTTTTAGAAAGTATTTTACGGCACTTGCAACACAATAAGGTCATATAAGTGCTGACGATTAGAGGTGTTACAAGAGAGTAACAAACACAAAAAAGAAGGAAGGGAAATAAAGACGATAAATTATGTTAGATAGGAAAGAAGAAGCAAACCACACAAGAGTACCCGCCAACCACCCATCACCAGACGTCGAGGATGTCTCTCAACTTTCAATGTATAAGTGTAATAATAAAATAAACATGGGACGAGAGACAGGCCGAGAAATAAAGAATTTAGAGCAACTGTTGGAACTGAGTCCTGCTTGCATTTCATAGAAAGACAGAAAATAAAATGGTTTGGCCACCTGTTACGTATTACGTCACCTGGCTAGAGCCTCGAGAGTCAACAACACCAAGCACTGTTTATAAGGGAAGAGGAAAGCCACGCAAAAGGCGGACAGAAGGAGCCAAGAAAACCCTGAGATTACTGAGAAAACATAATATCACAACTGAAAGAGCTGCGGAGCTGGCCTACCATAGAAAACTGACACTCCCCTCGACGCTTAATAGCCAGAGAGGAATTAAAAGTAAAAGTAGAAGTTAGTGGATCCAGGTTTACTTTTGCCGACATATATCCCACTTTCACTGGAAGAAACACTAATGTCTTATAGTTTGATAGTTTAAGTCTGTGTTTTTTACGCTCCTATCAACATAATTTAGATCATTCAGGAGACGGGCTTCAACTCTGTCTGTCAGGACCTCACCCAGGCTAAAAGAGGGATACAACATACCTTCAGAAACATCGATAAACTCGAGAAAAATTCTCTTCACTCAAGAATCGCACTCCGGTTTTTTTCAGCGTGCGACGGCTAGATCTAAGTCCTCCCCCTCCCCCTTTAAATAAATTATTTTCTTTCTGAATTCAAAAGATTGAAAATAGAGCAATCAATTTCTTAATTCAAAGTTTGAAAAAAAAAGAGTCTTTTTAAAAATTGACTACAGATCATAAATAATGATATAAATAAAAACTATACCGAACGAAAAATGACAACAATTAACATAATTTAGAAAAAACTATGATACCTCTTTTTTCATTAGAACTCGCGTTTGGGACTGAATAAGGAAGAAACTAGAACGCATACGCTGGAAAGTAACTCTTTTGCATTCCCTGTCACTCACAACAACTGCCGGGCAAGGAAACCAGTAGGCCTATTTAAATAAATTTGTAGATTTTAAAAATAAAAAAAATAAAATGAAATAAGACGCACGTCTTTGTCCTTTTAAAGAACTTTGATATTTCT
>NW_004797809.1:89203-91579 GCF_000002075.1 Aplysia californica
CCCCTAACCTCCTTCGCCCCCTCCTCTGGGTTCCTGACTCTTTCAGCAGCCTTTTTACTGCTACTTCTTGGCTCGCTCCTATTTACTGTGTTCTTTCAGCCACACCCTTGATCTTCAGGTAGGAAAAATCTGCACCTAGCTTTCTCGGACAAGGGCTAAAAATCTCGAGAGGGCCCGTATGCAAGTTGCGCATGTTAAAGATCCCATAAAATCGATAAGAGTAGGCTTCGGCCGCCACCTTGACAAAATTCAAAACTTCCACTCAATTGAAAATGTTTGGTGTGTCCTGCGCGCTCATGACCTTATCCAGTTGCGAGCGCCGTGAAACACTTACATACCATGACGTAAACGTGTGCATGCATTCATCCACGGGAAAGCCTCGGCAGAACCGCAAACGTTTTGGCGACACGTGCAGCATCTATACAATAACATTGAAAAATTTATGCTAGCTGTGCCATGACGCTAGATAAAAGTACAGTTATAGCTGTGCCATGACGCTAGATAATAGTACAGTTATATAAACACACCTCTCGCGAGCACGTGAAAGTAGGAGCAGGAGCCCGGTGGGCTTTCAGAAGCAGTAATGCATGAGATGCCTGCTGTGCTTGGGTGCATTACTGCGAACTATACTCTAAAACATTGCACTCGATATCAACGAGTTGTTGTTGTTGTTGTTGCTTTTTACCTGATTCCATTGCATTCACACATGATTATTATGCTCCCCCATTTCATCGTGGCCGTGTTGACGGGGTTTTTTTTTTGGGGGGGGGGGGCTGGGTTTTTTTTAACGTAGCTAACGTCAAAGGGTATCGAACATAATGATTTGTTTCAAATGTAGAAAGGTGACTATTTGAATAGGCTCACTTATTGGAATATCAAATTGTTACATGCTCTTACTTAAAGTTATGTTATACTTTCACAATGTTCTCTCTGTGTTATAGGCTTAGGAATATCAATTACACATGAGTGTCACTTTTAGTAACTGTTTATGAGTTGGAAGAGCTGGCCAATCCAGAATGGGTAGAAAGCAAAATCCCAGCAGAAAGATCGAGATAAAGGATTAAAGTTCTCCTCACCCGGAAAATGAACCCGTGTATTCTGTATGCGTCAGACGATGGATAACAACTCAGCTAGTTGTGGAGAGAGGTAGAGACAGAGAGAGACAGAGAGAGAGAGAGAGAGACAGAGAGAGAGAGAGACAGAGAGACAGAGAGACAGAGAGAGAGAGAGAGAGACAGGGAGACAGAGAAAGAGAGAGAGTCTTAGCACTTGTTGTGGACTGATAATTCATGTATCGTCAAAATATTATTATTCGATACCAGTAGAAACTCACCCATCCATTCTTTGCTTCAACAATGAAAGCTGCCCTAATGTGTTGAGATCGAGAAACGCACTTCAAACAAATGTGCCGACACTTCGATTCAGAGCGCACCCGAACAAAAAGACAACTTCGAAGTATTCTCTAAAGGCAAATTATTTTTAAAGTGGAAAGGAGTAACGAACCAAAGAAGAACATTCAAATTCAGTGCAGAGGTAACAGAGCTCACACTTGTAAAGTGATCTTTCTGGAATTCAACTCATATCAAATTAAATCTTTAAAATAGTGGCGGATACAAAGTCCAACCTACAGTAGATTAAAGGCAACGTTTCGGCATAATTCGAATCCTCACACAATAGATCAGAAACACGAAATTGCCCTTCGCAATAATGCATGTTGTTGCAAGTCTTTTCTAGTTTCAGATAAAGAAAATATAAGATTTTTAAAAAATGTGCATGCACAACAAAGATAATACATGTATTATGCTTCTTTAAAAGAAACTGTTTATTTAAAAAAATCAAAAGCATCACCAACCCTGCAAACCAACCAACCAACCAACAAACAAACACAACGAATTATGTCGATGGGCTTCACTTTCCTCTACTGTGTCGACATTTTTTAAAACATCAAAACAAAAAAAATAATAAATCCGATTTTAATTTAAAAATCTTTTTTTTTAATTTTTATTTAAAAAAATCAAAAAAATCACCAACCCTGCAAACCAACCAACCAACCAACAAACAAACACAACGAATTATGTCGATGGGCTTCACTTTCCTCTACAGATAAACTAACAGATAAATCAGCTGTTTTTATTATAGGAAGTGGGTGGTTGGCGGGTGCTCTGGTGTGGTTTGCTCCTTCTTTCCTATCAAATATCTATCGTCTTTATCTCCCCCTTCTTCTTGTTTTTTAAATGTTTGTTACTCTTGTAACGCCTCTAAACTTCTGGCTCTCATATTACCTTTATGCAGTTGCGAGCGCCGTAAAACCTCTACTAAAACTAAAACTGTTTTTAGGGCATCTTGTATCTGTGAATGACCACAGGTGGAAAGGGG
>NW_004797809.1:91679-93428 GCF_000002075.1 Aplysia californica
ACACACAAAACAATGCTTCTCCCAGGGTTTTTTAATGGCCCAGAATGCGCGTCCACAACACAAACAAGGTCTTCAAATTTTATAACCATTCAATCATTTCTTAAACTCAAAGCGCCCATCCAAGGACGAAAACATCATTGAAACTCAGACGGCTCAAGATCAAGAAAGCGCCCGCCACCCTCTCCACCCTCACCCTTCCAAACAAACAAACAAAAAGGGAAAAAAGGTAAGGAAAAAAAACAACAAACAAAAAAGAACAAAAAAGACAAAAATTAAAAATAAAAACGTCCCTTGGCTGATGTGGACTTGTGCCAGGATCACTAGAACTGCAGTCAAGAAAGGTATGAATAAATAAATAAATAATAAATTGCATATGTGTATATGACAATTCCCGTTCAACAACAAAGTTATAAGCCGATTTAATGTCAGAGAGGGCCGGGCTAAATGGGCGGAGTGTCTTTTTAAAATAATAATTTTTAATCACCACAACAACCAAAGTTCGGTACGCCCCAAGGGGAATCGAGTCAGACACTTCTGAGGCATGATACCAGCAGAGCTATGGAGAGCACATATGATTATTATTTCTTTTAAAAATATTTTGGACCCATTAAAATGAGACTAGATCAGAGTTGTTTACGTAAACAGAAGCACATCGACACATTAATGGTCATTTAGTGCTGGGGTAAAGTCAGACAGACAGACAGAAGCAATGAAGGGGAAAGGGATGAAGTAGGATCTACCAGCGGTGCCCTCTAACCACCCACGATTAGAGTTGTATAAGCAGACAACCCGTGCGGGAATAACAGAGATCTAGGTTTTTCCTGGGGGCGTTTTTTCATTAAAATTTTGTTTGTTAGTTTTTAATTTGTTGTACGAGGTTTACGGCACTTGAAACACAATCAGGTCATATAAGTGCGGGAGATTAGAGGCGTTTCAAGAGTGTACCACACAAACAAATGGACAGAGGGGAAAAGGACGTTAAGAGTCTAATGGGAAAGAAGAAACAAATCACACCAAAGCACCCTCCAGTCACCCACTGCCAAAGATCAAAACCAATTGCAGCTCTGTAAATATGGTCAGGAAAACCTAACAAAGAAGTGTTACATCTAATTTTCCTAAAACAGCTGCATTAAATTACTTAATTGTTTTTCTGTTGTTCTGTTGCTGTTTGTTTTTTAAATACTCATTCTTAGAAACAATAGAAAAACTTATGTTTTAGCCTAATATGGATTGACTACTAGACATTGGTTTAGCCGCAAAGATAATTTTCGACGGCTCTCTTCAAAATTATTCTTGTAATCATAAAAACAAAACAAAACAAACAAACATAAACAAAACAAACAAACAATACCCCCCCACCCCTTTTCCCTAATATTCCGAAGGAGGAGTCTCAAGGTTAACGCCTATCTCCGAGTGCACCAAGCCCATTAGGGGGGAGAGCCTTAAAATCTACCCCCGAGCAGCTCAAGTTCAAGAAAGCTCTATTGAAGATTTCAACCACGACCACCTACACTTCAGCCGAACGTGATGTCGGCTCAATAATCTTCTTCCATTGACACTTGCAGTGACAGGAGGTCAAAACTGTCTAAGACACCCACTGGGTGTTGAGGAGAAACGTAATCTTAAATGGATTTTTTAAAGAAATTAGTAGAGGTTTTAACGCGCTCGCAACTGCATAAGGTCATACGAGCGCTAGAAGAAAAGAAGTGTTACTAGAGAGTAACAAACATTTAAAAAAGAAGAAGGGGG
>NW_004797809.1:94997-96477 GCF_000002075.1 Aplysia californica
ACACACACACACACACACACACACACACACACACACACACACAAGAAGGAAAAGTAAAAAAAGAAACACCTCTCCCAGACAATCACCAGTACGCACAACCACTTCGCACTTCAAACTTCTTTGCATTCTGAAAAAAAAACGAAACTGCCCAAGACGACCACCTGTCTAAAACAACCACTTTTCACCTCAGCGATGACTGATCGTCTTGGACAATTTTGAAAGTAATTCTTACAAAAAAAGTGAAGATCTAGACTGAAAGATTCTGGGAAAGTACAGTCAACACTGTCTAAAAGGATCACCCCTTGTCGACAAGATAAGTGAAAAGTGGGCGTCTGACACAGTGTGGTTATAACCCTAGGAGCTTACTGTAACCTCCTGGCTCCTTGTTATAACCTTAAACAATAAGCAAGGGAGGAAATGGGAAGTGACCGTTTGTATAGAGGTGATTGTCTTAAACAGTTGGCTGTTAGAGCAGGTCTGACTGTCTCATAGATGTGGTCAGTTATATTGTCACTTTTGGATGTCAATTGTCATTCTATCATGGGAAGTAAAATTGAAAAGGAGAACAAGCAGCGAGAGAGGTTGGTGAGCGCTCTGGAGGGATTTGCTTCTGTTTGTTCTATCACCATACTGTCTGCCTTTGGGTACCCCCCTTCTTTATTTTCTTTCTTTTTCCCTTTTATCATATCATACTCTCTCGTATCGTTACATTTTTATCCGCCACTTACATGACCAAAGGAGCTTTTGTTTTAGTAAGAGTTTTACGGCACTTGCAACCTAATACGGTCGTAATATAAGTATAAGTGGCAAAGATTGGAATAAATTGTGAAATGGTATAAATTTATCAACATTTTAAGGTTATTTAAGAGGTGGAACACTAGGAAAGCATTGAGCCAAATGGGAAATTCGCGTAAAGTGCCTTTCTCAATGACACATGACAACGTCGGACCGAGCTGAGACTCGAACCCCCAAACCCACAATCCCACGATTGCGAGTCCAGTAGCCTAACCACTAGGCTACCGAAGCCACCGGAAGATTAGAGGTGTTACAAAAGTAAAAATTTAAAAAAAAAAACAAAACAAAAACCCAAACAAAAAGAGGGAGGAGAGATCAGGACGATAGATGAGTGAAAGGAAAGAAAGATGAGCAAACCACACAAGAGCACCCGCCTACCACCCACACCAAAGGTGTTGCAAATGCCGACATACATTTTTATTAATAATCTATTTCAAACAACTGTCATCGTCAATGTAGAATTTTACGGATTACAAGGACATAATTCGTTCTATACTGACACAGACAGGAAAAAAGGAAGGAAAAAAAAAGCCGCTGCGTATGTCATGTGTGTTTTGCATATTGTGATGTGCATGCATCTGACAGTTAGAATCTATACCGAGAGTTATAGCAGCATGTTGACAGTGTGAGAGCGTGAGCAGATTTACTGGCGACCTCTCTCTCTCTCTCTCTCTCTCTCTCTCTC
>NW_004797809.1:97282-99080 GCF_000002075.1 Aplysia californica
TAGAGAGAGAGAGAGAGAGAGAGAGAGAGAGAGAAAGAGAGAGAGAGAGAGAGAGAGAGCGAGAGAGAGAGAGTAGATATATCATATATATAATACGTTTGGGGGAGCTCGGAGTGTGTGTATGTGTAGCCTAGGTGCGTGTGTTCTAGAAATCTAGTGAGCGAGCTGGTGAGTGAGTGAATGAATGGATGTGCATACGATTAAAGGTGTGAGTGAGTGTCTGGCGTCTACGTGCGAGTGTGTGCATGCGTGTGCGTGCGTGTCATGTAGCCGGCTTGAGTCACCCCCGGTAAATATAATATTTAACATAATAAAATCGTTGTGAATTTATTATGACTGGACTAACCCATCATGGGGGGAACGAGGGGGTGTAGATTAAATCGACCACAGATGACGAGTAGGCTACAATGAACAATATAAACAATCTACCCCTCTCTATATTTCAATATAGGGCAGCTTAAACTTAATCTGGCCGGACAAAACAAGAAAGACGTCATAATCCAGGAGATCTGCCCGGAGAGCCGCACCTCATAATTCCTTTGGCGAGTTTGGATACCTGACACCCCTGCCCTCCCTTGGGCATTTTCAGGTCAAAGTAATTTCGACCCCAGTCCGTCGCCCCCCATCCCCCCCCCCACCACACTCACACACCCCTTTGACCTCTGACTAGCACACCCACTTTTTTTTTCTTTCAAATCAATAGGCTCACTTAATAACGTGGAAAATCTTTAGAGAAAGAACATTCTGAAACAACGAAACATACACAAATCTAATAGATCTACCTCTCATCCAGTAATTGTCGTCGCAAATAGGCCTAGAACTACTCTTAAAACGAGGAAAAATAATATAATTTATTTTAAGAAATTTCCAGTACATCGATGTTTTTTTATAGAATGTTTCCATCTAATTTAGCAAATGATGCCCGACATAGATTTCTACTTCTAACATGCGGGGTGTAAAGAAACTAGATCTAGATCTAGATCTAGATTCTAGATTAGATTAAGTTTCAAAGAAAAAAAAAAGACAAGAAAAAAAAGTATACTGAACATTTGAATAATGTTTTCTATATTTCTAGCATCAGAATGAAAAAAAAACTAGATCTAGAAAAGTCAACAGCAATGAAAAAAATCTAAATTTGGTAAAGATTCTAAATAAGACAACTACAGAAACGAGCGTATATTAATTTTGGAAATGCCCACCGCAAGGCCTGTTCATACAAACGAGCCGAAAGAAAGCACGTGGGGGAAGAAAGAATGGACGGCGCTCGTTATTCGCCGGCTCTTTTTTCTTCTTGCGCGGAACTGAAAAACCACATGCGATCCGCCAGCGAGAAATTAATATAATATTATAAAATATAGTCTATCTGTAAACGTCGTGAGGTTTATTCTACTTTATTATAATTAAAGTAACCCTTTTTAGTTTTAATTAATACAAATGGATGTGATAAAGGAATAGAGTGATACTTACTTGGTACTAGATCTAGATCTAGAAGTGAAATCTAAAATAAACACAAAGGAAAAATAAAGTACCAGAAATCTGTGGTGGCCAGATGAAGAAGGCCCGCACACACACGCACACAACTGCAAACGTGAGGAGAACAGAACAAACTGCAAGAAGCGGAGGAGTGCACACACACACCACGCAGCCAGCCGCCCGAGGAGAGTAGTTGTGAAACAGCCCAAACGGAGGAGAGGAAAGGAGAGGTGGGGAGAGATAGCCAGCTAGTCTCCACCACCGACTAACGCGAGGGCCCGCAAACCCTACCCCTACCCCTTCCTTTTCTCTCTCTCTCTCTCTC
>NW_004797809.1:103226-104370 GCF_000002075.1 Aplysia californica
AGACAGACAGACAGACAGACAGACAGACAGACAGACAGACAGACAGACAGACAGATAGATATTGGGCCTTAACTGCTTAGAAAACCACATGTTACGTGAGCTAAGGCCATTTCATGGAATATCCTATTTATTGTTTGCAAATGTCTGTGGTAAAATGTAATGTTTGTGTCCCAGCGCGCTGAAATCAAACTCTCGTCAAAATAATGACATTTAAGAAACCGAAAAAAAGTTTCTGTCTGTTTGACCATAATTGTTTTTCTTTTCTTTTTGTTAAGGAAAAGGGGGCGAGGGTCAGCACTTTTATGCATGGATTTTACTGAAAAATGCCGATTGAAGGAGCAGAAAATTCAAATTCAAATTTTGCAGTTTTCACTGACGCTCATGCTTTGTAAGTCACCAAACTTTGGAGGCCTTTGCTCGTTCGTTTCAGCTCTAAGACCAGGTGAACTACCCCGCCCCCACCCCCAACCAATAAAAAATACCCTCCTTCAATCGCAAATACCTCGACTTATATTTAATGTACATACGTATTTTTTTCCATGGAAGGCAAGAAAAGTGAACAAGTTTGAGATGATTTAAACAACTCCACAATAATAATAATATGCCCAAACATTGACGAGCGTTTGATTCCACTGCGTCGTAACACAAATTAATGTAATATTTCACTCATTAACTTCACTGCACCATGGCACACACAATTCACTGCATGGTAGCGTTAAGCGTGCAAAATGTAGGCGTTATGGTGAAAATGGTGAAATGGTATCGGTTTAACGCCCACTATCAACACAGTTGGGTGTCATGGTACGGTAAGCATGATATGTCACTTTTTTAATAGTTTTAATAGACGTTTTACGGCTCTCTCAACTGGGTAAGGTCATATGAACGCCAAGGGGTGGATGTCAACAGAGAAGTCCTTACAGGGAATCACTTACTCTGCTCACCTCTCTAGCTTCAACAACACAACGTCTGCTTCGACTATCAAGGCACCCCGGAAATAGCGGGGTCACAAGAATGTGACAAACATACAAAAGAAATAGAGGTCAAATGACAATAGTAAGAATTAGGAAAGAAAAAGGATCAGTTCCCTGTTGTAGATCAGGCACAGTTATGAACGTGACATTGATGAATCAGTTCGTTTACAATT
>NW_004797809.1:105982-106793 GCF_000002075.1 Aplysia californica
CAGAGCGCCCGCCAATCGCTCATTACACTTTTAATAGTAGCAAGTAAGCCTATTGCCCATTTGTGCACTTTCCAATTATGCACCACCTTGTCTGCAACCCACGTGACGCCACTGGACACAAGAGATATCCCCAAAAACACAACAGCCAAAAATGCTACAACGGGTACTCCCATCACTCTATGAGATTGTACGGTTGGACCAAAGGGCCAAGATGGATTTGGCGCCTGTATGGAAGGGAGGGGAAGGAGTGGTAGTTAGCCTGGACATGGCATCGTTGCGAACTGTCTAAAATAGGTTTTATTGTCTGCTTTCTAGAAACCAGAACTGCAGGTGAATCAGGGAATGGGGTCATTATGTCAAGACGCCCCGAGGGCAATAGTGCATGCGTGTTCTTGACTGTGAATATGTGCTTTTCTGTTGATCTGTGGGAAGTTATTGGTTTGTGTGAGAAACAATCATGATGTGATGTGATTGGCACATCTTCAGCGCCGAACTTGGTTCTTTATCATCAATTCTCTCTATATTATATAAAAGATTGTACTGACACATATCTATTCTTTTCACATGGAAGAAGGTGTCCCTGTATCAGTATCAAAATTAAACGAAAAGGCGTATAGTAAGTCTACAGATTATATGCCTGTAATAAGTAGGCAATACTTTTTGTTAGGCATAAATTTGTTCTTGGCGCAACCTTCTGTGGAAGTGACGCCACGCCCCTGGTTCTTTGGTTATAGAGAGAACTCTCCTTGTCTTTTAAAGAAACTGAACAAGGGGCAAAAACTTTATCTCTCTCTCTCTCTCTCTCTCTCTC
>NW_004797809.1:108994-120696 GCF_000002075.1 Aplysia californica
TCTCTCTCTCTCTCTCTCTCTCTCGTGCCTCTAGACAATTTGTGTATTTTTTCTTTGAATAAATAGAAGCACATCGATAAAATAATGGTCATTTTGTCCTGGGAAACGTAAAACGGACAGACAGAAAAAAACAGAGGGAAGGTAAAGAAGTAGAAACTATAATACCAGATAGGCGCCCTCCAACCACTCGCTCTCTCGACCCAATTTAGACTGTTTAGGAGGCGGGCTTCGAGCCTATCAGTCACGGTCAACTCGGGCTGAGCGGGATGCAACGTCCAAGATCACTAAAAATTCTTCTTAGACAAGAATCGAACTCCGATCTTTTGAGAAGCGCCTATAACCACTACACTACAGAAAACAGTTTTTGGGGGGCTCTCGTGGCCTGGAGGTTAAGGAAGGTCAAGGTGTTCGCCTCTCTTTCAATAGGTCCCGCTTACGAATCCGGATAACAACGGAACATTTTCTTCTCCACAATTTTCTCCTTTCACATCCTTTCCTACTCTCTAAAAATATTCTGTCGCCTGCTCTCTACTTTCTGCCTCTACCCCATCAGCTCCTTTCCTCTCTCCTCTGGGCTCCCGACTCTTTCTGCAGCCTTTCTACTGTTACTGCTTGGCTGGCTCCTTGTTACTGCTGTCTTTCAGCCACACCCCTGATTATATGGTAGGAAAGATCTATATCTAGCTTTCTAGGACAAGGGCGAAAAATCTCGGAGGTCCCGTGTCAAATTGCGCATGTTAAAGATCCCTTGGTACTTGGTGGTCCAAAAATCGAGAAGAGTAGGCTTCGGGTGCCACAAGGGCAAAATTCAAAATTTCCTATACCAACTGAAAATTTGCGAACGCCGTAAAATACTTACAATAACAAACAAACAAACAAAACAAAACAATAAAGAACAGTTTCTACGATGTATGAAAAAAGAGATAAAATTATGTCAAAAGTGAAAGTCCAAAAATATAATATTAGTAAAATAATATGTGGTATTACTTTTAACATGCCCAAACACGTGACGCGGAGCAACTTAATTGGATTAGAATAAACATTATAAAAGACGTCTCTCTCTCTCTCTCTCTCTCTCTCTCTCTCTCTCTCTCTCTCTCTCTCTTAAATTGCTCTCTCTCTCTCTTTCTCTCTCTCTCTCTCTCTCTCTCTCTCTCTCTGTCTCCCTCCTCACTCTCTTTTTCTCTCTTTTCTTTCTCTCTCTCTCTCTCTCTGTTTGTCTGTCTCGTCTGTCGGTCTTTCTCTTTCTCTGTCTCCCCCCCCCCTCTCTCTCTCTTTCCCTATTTATGTGTGTGTATATATGAGGCGCCGTGGTGAAATCAGGTGCTCATCAAAATATTGAGTTCAAAGAAATCGGCATTTTTGGGCCGAGGTGCAATTTTTAAAATAACTTTGGTTTTTTAAGTCAACATCTCTAACGTCCATTTAAAAACACATTTTTGTGTGCATTTTACTGGGAAAACGTTTATTAAAGGCACAAGAAAGCACAAATTTCAGTTTCCAAGGACTCTCAAGCTATGAAAGTTACTACACTTGGCGGCCATTTTCTCCCCAGTTTTACCACTGAAACCAGCGACCCTGACGACATAGATGGAATTTTTTTCACAAAAGTGAAGGCAAAAGAGCAGGCTTTAAGATGATACCAATAACCCCATATGCCCAAAAATTGACGAGCGCCTGATGCCACCTCGTTGTGATTATTTACAACTAGCTGGGCCCCCTTTCGATGAAAGGAATGATCGGTGCATTAACATCAACTGAAGTCACATTGGTCTACTCTTTCTACACTCTGCTGGAATGGAGCTATAAATCTGGAGAGAAAAGTGACACGTGTGTTTCCAAGTTGCCAAATATTATATTATGATAGATGTGTAGATTGATTCTCTATACCGCTTTCGTGGTTGTACACTTTATAATTTCGAAGGTGTGGAATCTGCGCACGGATAGGGAACGGAAGCCTCGCTTGTTTACAATGACGTCTTAGAAGACGGACTTTCCCAAGATTAGATCTAAACGAAACTAATGAAAAACTGAAAAATAAACTACTGGGACTTAAGGCTCCTCAGTGAAACTGTGCACCCTTTAAATGATTCTGAACCACCATTAATTTTTGTCAAATTCGAAAGCTAAGAAGTTCGGACGTTTTAGGCTGCAAAAATGTGAAGTTTCACAAATATAATATATAGAGATGACTTTAATTCGGTCAAACGGTAAATCGTGCACAGCGCGTTGAATCCAATCGAAGCAGGCAGACTGAGTACACTGTAATTCCGATTGGTCGTGTCATGGGACATGACATTGCGGTTTGTAACCTGAGCCTGGACCGCGGCAAAGAATCGAGCTGTTTTAGCTTAGTCATTGCCCTTACACTTACACACATTATACAGGAGCCCGACCGCACGCACGCACGCACGCACTCACGAACACACGCACGCACAGTCAAGAACACACGTGCGCATGCACGCACACACAGGTACATACACATACAAACATATACACACATACACGCACACACACACCCACACACACATACACCCACACACACACATACACACACACACACACACACACACACACACACACACAAATACATACACAAACTCGCTTGCACGCTTATGTTTGTTTTTGTAAAGTGTTTTACGGCGCTCGCAACTGCATAAGGTCATATGAGCGCGCGAGACACACCTAATATTTTCAGTTAGTAGGAAATTTTGAATTTTGCCCGGGTGGCGGCCGAAGCCTACTCTTGTCGATTTTAGACCACCAAGGGATCTTTAACGTGCGCAACTTGCACACGGGCCCTCCGAGATTTTTCGCCCTGGTCCGAGTAGGCTATGTGTAGATCTTTCCTACCAGAAGATCAGGGGTGTGGCAGAAAGACAGCAGTAAGGAGGAGCCAAGGAGTAGCAGTAGAAAGGCTGCAAAAAGAGTCAGGAGCCCAGAGGAGGGGTAAAGGAGATGAGCGGGTGGGGGCAGAAAGTGGAAATAAAAGAAGACAACAGATGAAGTGAAAGGAGACAATTTTAGAGAAGAAAATTTTTCGGTCGCTACCCGAATTTGAACCCGGAACCTTTGAATGAGAGGCTAACACCTTAACCTCTAGGCCACGAAAGCCCCCTTGCACGCTTATACATATTCATACTAAGTTGTTCCACCCAAAAAAAAAAAAATGTTATTTAGATAGAAAGTGCATTGAGATTTTTCGAGAGATCTGAAGCCTAAAGGTTGTTTGGTTTTAGTAAGAGTTTTACGGCACTTGCAACACAGTGAAGTCATATAGGCCTGAGTAAGAAGATTAGAGGTGTTACAAGACGGAAACAAATACAAAAATGGAGGAAGAGGATTGATCTGGACGACAGATGTTTGATAGGGAAGAAGGAGCAAACTTCAAAAGGGCACCCGCAAACTACCCACTCGGAGACAATAAAATGGCTTTTAGTTTAGTTTTAGTAGAGGATTTACGGCGTTCGCAACTGCATAAGGTCAAATGAGCGCCAGAAGATTAGAGGTGTTAGAAGAGAGTAACCAACATAATAAAAAAGAAGGGGAGATAAGGATGATAGATGTTTCGTAGGAAAGAAGAAGCAAACCACACCAGAGCACCCGCCACCCCCCCCCCCACCCCACTAAAATGGCTTTAAATCTGGGAGGACGACTTTTTCCAGCAATGTAGGAACTTAGAGTAACTTCAAATGGAGAAGACCACGACGACACAGATAGAAACGAAGCTAATTTTGTAATTTTAAAGTACCTAGTCGATCCACCTTTTGAGCTATATCCATTGGAGTCATACAATAGTATTTTTGTTTTTAGACAGGAACTGCAGAGGGAAAGTACTGAGGTAGGACCTACCAGTGGAGGCCTCCCTCCAACAACCCGCACACCAATCTATACAAACTTGAAAGCAAAACAAAACAACCCAAACAAAAACCATAACAAAACCAAACAAAACAAAGCAACACAAAACAACCCCCCCCCCCCCTGAAAAACCATACTCACTTAATTAAGTAACTAAAAGTCGGTGTGATAGAAAACCGCTTCCGACAAATCAATCGAAGCCTTTCAGTAACTTGATTTCCAGCCCGTAACATATTCCTTTTTTTTTTACCCATCTCCACAGCTCTATGGATTTATCGCACGGCGGTTTGAAACATGACCCGACCTCCCCTTCCACTGTACTTAACCCTACAACTGGCAGACGGCAGAGCAATAAGATCACCAGATGTGACCTCTTCCGTAAAATCAATCTCGACGGACGACACTTGGCAACATAACGGTTGGGAAGAGGAGTGCACATTCCGATGCAGTTTTAAAGTGCAATGTACATGATGCACTCCGATGTGGAAAACAAAAGCAAGAACTCACACACCTCGTACAAAAATAAAACACAGCGAAAGAACGAGCGGTCTCTTAAAACACCTCGTTTGTTTCTTGTTGTTGTTGTTGCTGCAATTGCTTTTTTAATAAAGAAAAACCCATCGACACAAAGGTCATAAAGCCCTTGGAAAAAAGTAAGACAGACAGACAGACAGAAACAATAGAGGGAAAGTAAAGAAATGGGACCTACCTGTGGCGCCCTCGGACCACCCGTAAAAATACATTGGGGACGGCAGACTAAGAAGAAAGGACGAATGCGTGAAAAAAAATACTCAACAACATAATGAGGCCAAGGAGACAAACTGATCAATATTCTATTCAGAAATAGATTATGAAACAAGTGTAACAGGTGGTGCGAATTTGGAACTAAGCTGCTCGGGGCTTGAACATTAAGAAGTCCATAAAAATATCTGCTGCAATTCAACTGTGAAAATTAAATTGTGAATTAAAAAATAAAAATAAAACGAGTCTTGACCACTGAATGCATAATTATACACGACATACAACAGGTTTTTTTTCTTTTTTTTAAACGTTATGTAAGTTGTTGTAGACGAGTTTTCCAACAAATGAATTGGGGTCTGTTCTTTCTTTGGAAAGTGTTTAACGGCACTCGCGTCTGTTTACGGTCATATGAGTGAGCGGGATACGTTAAGCTTTTTTTTGTTTGTTTGGCAGGAATCAATTTTGAATTTTAACCTGGTGGCGGCAGAAACCTACAGTAACTTTTATCGATTTTAGGACCAGCAAGTGATCTTTAACGTGCGCAACTTGCACACTGGACCAACAAGATTTTTTTGCCCGTATCCGAGAAGGCTAGGCGTTAGATCTTGACTGCCCTAAGATCAGGGGTGTGGCTGAAAGACAGCAGTAAGAAGGGGCCAAGGAGTAGCAGTAAAAAGGCTGCAGAAAGAGTCAGAGGGTAAAGGCAGAGGCGAAGCGTCTATATAATCAAATAATCACTGCTTCCCTTCCTACTTTTGAAACATTGTCGCAGTCAAATTCTCCCACAGACGTAAACCTCATAAATTAAATGTAAAAAGACGTTCATAATCACCAATGAACAATAGACTATGCCTAACCTCCAAAACGGTTTCATTGCCACAGAAATAGCCTGTTCGCCCCTATCGGAACACTCCATAGGCAATCACAAGCTTTGATTAAGTAAGCTTAAAGTGAGGCTGGAAGAGTCTACCAATAGAGTTGAAGGGAACATGTGCATAGCAGTCAAAACTGTTTCATTGTGTCGCATATACCTTGTTCACCCCTTTCGAGCCACAGTTATAAGCATCCACACGAACTGATTATGTAAGCTAACTATTACACTGGTCGAGTCCACCTCACAGATGTGAGGGGAACTAACTCCTAATAATATCTTGACTGCTGCGAGTGCTCGTTTTGTTTTTTCTCGACTTTTTAACGTGACCTCGATTATGACACCGGCTCCTGGCCGCGAAAAGCTAGACAAAACAGCCCGTGGCGGCTCATGGTTTATAGAACTGACCGGCCGTCATTCACGTCGACTATTTCTCCCTCCCCCATCCCTTTCCTTCACAACACACACACACACACACACACACACACACACACACACACACACACACACAAACACACACACACACACTTTCTCTCTCTCTCTCTCTCTCTCTCTCTCTCTCTCTCTCTCTCTCTCTCTCCTTATTTTATACCCCTACTTTCGCCATCCCCACCCCCTCCCCCACTCACACACACACACACACACACACCACTGCAAACATTGTAATATGATGTGAAAGAGCTAAAACATGCGGTAGTGTCAAGAAACAATAATATTATGAATAACGTATGATGGAAGTTACTGAGATTAATAGAAACTGACTTGATCGGCACAGAAAAAGAAACACTACAAGGCCAGAAAACAAACTGAAAGTGAGAGGCAATAAACTGCTGGTCCTGGCCTTCAGTACTTTACTCGTACTTTCTTCACCCCCACACAACATATCGACGTGCACTGGACCCGTTAAATATATGTTATAAGAACTGTCCTTTATGATGACAAAAAGTCAATTGATACTGTACCAGTGACGCTGTCCCAAGCAGATCAAGTCTACAATCAGATAGAATACAAAGCTGGACAAAGTTAGCACACAACAGTTTCCGATCATTATATCATCAAATGTACTTCATCGCACTTCTCACTTCTCAGAACAGAACACTGTGTTGTAACAAAGTCGGGAAGTGTGTCAAATGCAAGTTATAGAACTTGGTGTCTAGCTGGGGTGACGGTGGAAAAGGGGAGGGAAGGGAGGGGGTAGGCCTGGCCCAGACTCTGACAGCCGAGTGCCTATCACTCCTCGTTAAAATTCTCCTTATATATCTTCACTAGACAATTTTTCCTTCCGCCGGCCAGACTCCTATGGGATAGGTAAGTTATTAGTGGGGAGAAAACGATGAGTAAATGTCAAACAGGAACTATAGGTGGTTAAAAAGTCAATAAAAAAAAATATGAGTGCCATGCTAACAATAAATATTCTGATAGTAGTTAGAGAAAGGCTGAATGATAAATACATGTTTTGCTGATAAAATAATACATGTGTCCGTGCTGCTCAAGACAGTCTCAATCTTAATTTTGTAAGCTACAAAGAGGTCAATTTGGCAATTAAGGAATGTACTATTCATTCTGAGGGCTGTCGATGGATTTGCCCATGGGACTGACGTCATCGCTATGCCTAAGCCCGCCGTGTGTTAGGCCTCATACGTAGTAGCCTACGAAGTTCCGCGACGTGACGGCTTGGTGGTAGGGGAGACGATTTAAAGTTATGAGCCGGCGCGATAACAAACGTGAAGGAATGAGGCTCTGTCGCGACAAATAAACAGCAGTGAATCCCTCTTGTCTATTTGTGCGCCTTCAAATCGGCAAGGTGCGTTTGAATGTTGATACATGTTTGTTTGGATTTACTTAAAACTGAATGAAAATGTTCATCAGCAATAAATCTCCTGTCAACAGTCCAGCTGAAAAAAAATTGACCAGCACCGCCGGTCTTGCCCAGTTAACAAACCGCCCCTGAAAACAGCCAAATGTGAAATAAAAAATTAATAATTGGCATGCTCTACCAAAGTGTTTCGGCTGTCTGGTATAACATGCCATTGTAGTGCTGACATCTCTGCTTCTTTCATTGGTGTTCGTGTGTTCAAATCTAAAGTTAAATTTAAGGTTAGTTAGAATAAATATTTAATGAAATACTTTCCCGATTATTTTAGCGGTTGAATATGCATACAACATGAATTCAGGATTTGTTTTCATTCACAACTCAGAGTTGTAGCCTCCAGTGCCAGTAAGGTTCTTATGACTTGTGGGAGTGTGATATCTCCTGGCCCTGTCTGGTCCCATCTCACTTTGATTACCCTGTCAAACAAGTCAGCCTTCGTCCCTGGGTAAAGGTTTGGGGAGGGGGCGGGAAAGTGGAGACAAAAGCAGACGACAGAAATTCTGAGAAATAGGTTAGAGAGCAGGAAAGGAGGTGAGAGGAGAAAATACTAGAAAAAACCACGAGAACCCCTAATTAGCGTCTGCGGTTTGGTGGTGAGCTGCTTCGCCGTCACAAGCAGAAAACGCGAGTTTGATTCCCGTGTGGGGAAAACTTTCAATGAGTATATCGATCTATATCTGCCGAGACATTGTATCCCTCTCGACCCCGGTTGACCATGACAAGCACGGTCGACGCACGCTCATAAATAATCTGAATTGTGTTAATGGGGAGTAAAAACACCACGGCAAACATTTATTTAACACACCGCCCCCCCCCCCCCCAAAAAAAAACAACAAAAAAAAAACACAAAAAAACAACAATAAAACAAAACAAAACAAAAACAAACACACATAAAAATAACAAACAACCAAAAACAAAAACAAAACAACCGGAAAAAAAACTTTAAAAAAATCCCAGACAAACCAAATAAAAAAACACCCAAGACCAAAAATAAAGTATGCAAAGGAATTTGTATATCAGATGACACGACGAGGGTGAAACCTAAGAGCTCCGACTCTCACATGGATGTATACTACGAGTATTATAGGAGAGAGCTTAGCAGGCATACGTTTTGAAGCCTTTGCTGTTTGTATAGGTTTGGGGTTTTTCTGTTTACTTTTAGTTGTAGTAAAAGTTTTACGGCACTTGCAACACAATGAAGTCATGTAAGTGCCGAAGATTAGAGGTGTTACAAGAGAGCAGTAAACACAAGAAAGAAAGAGGAGAGATCAGGACGATTGATGTGTGATAAGAAAAGAGGAGCAAACCACACCAGAGCACCCGCCAAAGACCCACTATTTACTTTAGCCGATGTGGTGTAAAATTAGTATTCTAGGCATGGTAAGTGTTTGACGGCATTTGCAACACAATGCAGTCAGTCATATAAGTGCCGAAGATTAGAGATGTTACAAAACAGTAAGGACCACCAAGAAGAAGGAGGAGAGGAAGTTGTTTAATGGGACAGAAGGAGCGAACCACACCAGAGCACCCACCGGCCACGACCCACAGGAGTTATGGCTAGCCTCCCACAATGCGGTTTTTTCCTTCTTTGTGGCACTGTCTAAGATGTCCACTTCTCTTCTTAACAATGAGTGGGTGTCTCGGACACGTTTGACTGTACATGAATTCAACTTAAAGGAGACAATGATAATTAGGTAATTCATTCATTCATTCATTCATTCATCCATTTAATAAAAAGAAATATATTATTTAAACGAACAAACGAACTTCTGCCTTGTCTTAAGTAGTCAAGAGCAAGGCCCTTTTTTCTCAAAAAATGTGAAAGGATGCTTTTTAAAAATTTCCTTCTTGATACCAAGTGAGTGGTTGGCGGGTGTTGTAGTCTGGCTTGCTCCTTCTCTCCTATCAAACATCAATCATCCCTATCTCTCCCCCTCCTTTTTGCGTTTGTTATTCTCTTGTAACACTTCTAATCTTCGGCACTTATACGACCTAATTGGGCAACAAGTGTCATAAAACTCTTAATAAAACTTATTTAACTATAAATATCGAAGAAAATGGAATTTTGCTAGGTGGGTTCAAGAGATCATTATAGTAAAAGTGCCAGTGAATTGAACGTAATGAGACCTGGTGCAAAATAGTACAAAACAGGGAACAAAAACAGCGAACAACTTGCATTACTTCTTGACTACACATGGCACTTTGTCCCTCGTAGCCTCTGCTTTAAAAATGTCCCTTCAACTCTACAAAGCGTGTTGACCTTGACAGGGAAGGTTTTGTGTGTATTGAGCAAATAACCGTGACTCTGTATTTCGTCCGGGTCGGGATGCGAGTGTGTGCGAGGAAAAAAGGTGGGAAAGGGGGGGGGGGGACAGTTTTCAGGAGATACCAACGAACCCAGAAGGACAAGGTCAGAAAGGAGGTCAAGAAAAGTCATTTTACAGAAAACTAAAATGGCGTATTCCTTGACAAGATACTTTAATTTAAAAATTTAGGGTGTTTTTTGTTTTTTTTGTCGAGTGTTTTACGGCGCTCGCAACTGCATAAGGTCTTATGAGCGCCAAGGGGAGGGTGTCAACAGAGACGTCTTTACAGGGAATCAGATTTAGACTGCTCACCTCTCTAGCTTCAACAGCACAAGGTCTGCTTCGACTATCAAGGTACCACGGAAATAGCAGATCACAAGAGAGTGACAAACATACAAAAGAAGTAGAGGAAAATGATAATAGTAAGGATCAGGAAGGATAAAGCAGCAGTTGCCTGTTGTAGATTAGGCACAGTTATGAGCGTGACATGAGTCAACCCATTTCCAATTCTACTATGCTTGAACGAGAAATGTCCCACCTTTGGGAATGGCCTAAAGACACTACAGTCAGGTGCACTGCCCCCCGGTGGGGGGTTGTTTTTAGGGTGTGACGGTTTGAGCCTAAGAATTACTTGCAAAGGAGTGACGTTGGGTGTTCATACATAGAAAACTATGAATATGTATGTATCTATTTAATATAATACAAAGCTATTATTTTTTTTATTCAGATACTGTTGTGCAGGTGGTTGGAGGGCGCCACTGGTAGGTCCAACATCACCTTTACTTTCCTTTAACTTTCCTTCTGTTATTTGATAAGAATGTAGTAACACACCGCACACAAGAGACCCGCCAACCACCCACGTCTTCGATTTTTGAACCAATATAAAGTCAAATTAAGAGACTTTAAAATGTGCTCAAGAATCAGGCTCTAGATTTGTCAGACGAGTCGCTACCTCAGAATTACAAAGATCCATCTGATATTTTTGACTGTCTTGGGTTACTTAGGTCATGAGGTCAGAGACGAAATGTTCCGTCTGTTCTATCAAAAGTGTATGATTATTCAGAGTCGTTTTCAAGATATTCAAAGTATTGCATTCGAAAACGTTTGACATTATGTGAAACTAAAAAATCTTTGACTTCAATTTTCTCAAAACTAGGTACCGTACTGAGCAGATAGAACTTTGTGACTCTGAGGTAGCGAAGTATCGACCCGGTTGTCGACCTTCAAGAGAATAAAATTAATGAGTGTGAACACCACCACCGAGGCCAAGACAGAAGAATCGATCTGGGCTGACAGGCGACTTCCACTTGATGAACTAGGAAATAAATAGAACTAGAGGTTCGTCGCGGAAGTGCTCGTAACTTTGTTAATCAGCTTGGGTATTTCGCTACCTCGGAATCACAAAGATCTATCTGCTCAGTACCTAGTTTAGAGAAACTTGACGTAACAAAGAAGGATCAAGCTTTCACGAATGTAGTTCAGTTTTAGTGTTTTACGGCACTTGCAAAACGATAAGGTCATGTAAGTGCCGAAGATTAGAAGTGTTACAAGAGAGTAACAAACACAAAAAAGAAGAAGGGGAGATAAAGACGATAGACGTTTGATAGGAAAGAAGAAGCAAACCACACTAGAGCACCCGCCAACCACCCACTTTTACGAATGTAGTTCTTTGAATATCTTGATAACGACTTGGATTAATCTTACGATTTTGGTATATCAGTAGATAGAACAACAATTTGGTTTCTGACCTCATAGTCTTAGTAACTCATAACGACTAAAGATGTCAGATAGAACTTTGTAATTCTGAAGTAGCGATTTGTAATAATTTCCTAACATACTTTGCATAACTTTTTGACTCCCAATGGCAGAGGGATTAGCTATGTCTCGATGATGATATTATGTGTACGTTGTGTGTGTGTGGGAGTGTGTGTGTGTGAGTGTGTGTGTGTGTTTGTGTGTATGTGTGTGTGTAGTGTATGTATGTGTGTGTGTGTGTGTGTGTGTGTTTCATGTGTGAAAAAGACAAAGAAAGAAAGATTGAGAGAGAGAGAGA
>NW_004797809.1:123257-144064 GCF_000002075.1 Aplysia californica
AGAAGTACCTAGACACATTAATTGTCACTTAGGTTGGGAAAAAGTAAGACAATCAGACAGACAGACTGAAACTTTCAGTAAAAAGAAACACATCGACACAATGATTGTCCCTTAGTGCTGGGAAAAAGTCTACACAAAGACTTAACAGGAAAGGGGTGAGTGCGTTGGTATGCGTGCGTGTATGTGTGTGTGTTTATGTACACTAACAGATAGAAGTTTTTTTTAAGTAAAGAGAAGCACATGGACACCGTAATGACCAGTTAGTGCTGGTAAAAAAAAGTGTGACAGACAGACAAAAAACAAAAGATGGAAAGTAGAGACGTAGAACCTACCAGTGTCGCCCCAACCACTCATTTATTAACGGGTCAGAACAAGGTCGATAGTTTCATGACGAAAGCAAAGGCTTGGGCCGGCAGCCGCCTGTATCAGATAACCAAAAAGCTATTTATCAGATGCCAGTTAAGCGAATGTGTAACAAATGGGAATTCTATAATGTATTGTGCCCAAGGCTTAATGCTCTAGGGACTTGTATCGCACAGCAGGCGTAGCTCACTCTCCATAATGAATGGAGAATACGTCGAAAGACAAATTGCAGTGGCTCAATTTTACGCGCAACTAGTTACTGCATGTATTACTCGAGCTATGCGATTGTGAGGAAATGAAACCTCCTCGATTCTTCGTTGTGTGAAGTCACTATTTATTTGTGGTGTTTGAATAACGTGTGCGAATTGGTTTGAGAATGTTTTTTGCGTGTGTTTCTGTTGTTGTTGTTTGTTTTGTTGTTGTTGTTTTGTTTGTTTTGTTTTTTGTTGTTGTTGGGTGTTTTTTTGGGGGGGTATTATATCATTCCATTTCTTTTCTTTGTCTAATATTATATACTTAGAGGCATGATTTATAACCTTTGTTTAATCGTCAAAATAACAGAGAAACATGTTTTCCCATTTTGGGCATAATGTTGTAACTTTTAAACGTACCATGGGAGTAATACTTTCAAACTTTTTTTCAAACAGTAAGTTAAATTTCTTTGTGTGTTTTAGTAAGGTGTTACAGCGCTCGAAACTGCATAAGGTCATATGAGCGTCAAGGGGTGGATATCCAGAGAGGTCCAAACGGGAATCAGGCTTACCCTGCTTACTTCTCAGGCCTCAACAGCACAAAGTCTGCTTCAACTATAAAGGCATCCCGGAAATAGCAATTCACCAGTGAGTGGCAAACATACAAAAGAGGTAGAGGAAAATGACGAAAGTAAAAATGAGGAAAGAAAAAGCAGCAGTTCCCCCTATGTTGCTCCAGCACAGTATTAGCATGACAATGAAAAATGACCCCATTTACAATTCTACTGTGCATAACAACATGTTAATATCACCCCTTTGGGAAAGCCCCTAAGACAACTTCAGTCAGTAGCACTGCCCTGGTTGGGGGGGGGGGATAAATAAGGTTTGAATACACAAAGAGAACGCAAGGGAGCAGATATGACAATACTACAAATAAATTTTAAAATTTGGTTATCTTTATGTAGCCTTTCGTGGCCAAGAGCCAATGCCATAATTGTGACCTCATTATAGTCTGTAAAAGGTCGAAGTGATAAAAAAACATGCACTAATAGCAGCCAGGAGATCATTAGGAGGTGGTCCCAGTCACCTTTTCGAGGTAGACTCTACCATAATAATAATTGTCAGCTTACATGGTCAGTGCTTGTGACAATTTGTTTTTGAAAGTGGTCCGAAAGAGGTGAGCAAGATATCTTCAAGGCAATGAAAACAGCTTCAAGTCTTGAGCACACTGCTTATTCATGATTGATTTCATGAACATGTATTTAAAAGTATAAGGTCTTTCGTCTCAGGGTGAATTTGACTGCGACAATGTTTCCAAATTTGGAAAAGAAAGTAGTGATTATCTGAGGCACTCGTCAATTTTGGGGCATCATATGAGGTTATTGGTATCATCTAACAGCTTGTTGATTTGTCTTGTCACTGATAAAAAAGGCCTCAACTGTGTTAAATAGAAGTTGAGATATTTGCCATTGAAGGGGGTGAGTTAACCTGATCTCAGCTATAAAGTTAACGTGAAAATGACCTCAAAAGTTTGGTGACTTTCAAAGGTTCAGTGTTCTTGAAAACTGTAAGTTTACATTTGTTTGTGCCTTTGACCAACGTTTTACAGTAAAAATCCACTCATAAATGCGTTTTAAAGAGACATAAAAGGTGTTGAGCCAACAAAAAAAAACCCGGGTAAAAACTACGCAGCTGTCGGGAAAATGCCGGTTTCTTCGATTTCTTTATATTGACGAGCGCCTAATTTCAATACGATGCCTCACATAATATAGACGCTTCGCAGGGGCTCTCGTGGCCTAGAGGTTAAGGTGTTGGCCTCTCATTCAAAGGTCCCGGGTTCGAATCCGGGTAGCGACCGAAACATTTTCTTCTCTAAAAGTTGTCTCCTTTCACCTCCTTTCCCGCTCTCTAGCAATGTTCTGTTGTCTGCTTTCGTTTCCACTTTCTGACCCCACCCCCTCACCTCCTTTGCTCCCTCCTCTGGGCTCCTGACTCTTTCTGCAGCCTTTCTACTGCTACTCCTTGGCTCCTCCTTACTGCTGTCTTTCTGCCACACCCCTGATCTTCTGGTAGGAAAGATCTACACCTAGCTTTCTCGGACAAGGGCGAAAAATCTCTGAGGGCCCGTGTGCAAGTTGCACATGTTAAAGATCCCTTGGTGGTCTAAAATCGATAAGAGTAGGCTACGGCCCACAGCCGGGCAAAATTCAAAATTTCCTACCAACTGAAAATATTAGGTGTGTCCCGCGCGCTCATATGACCTTATGCAGTTGCGAGCGCCGTAAAAACACATACCAAAAATAGACGCTTCGCCCCTGTGAACAATGGTTCAAAATGACGCGTACTGCAACACTGCCTTTGGTCAGCTGTTGCCAGGCCGACTTAATTATGTTGACGCTGTGTCCGTCCTTGAAGGGTTAAAAATGCGGTCCGCTATCAGTGACGTCAAAACGTACCGCACAAAGCTAGGCTGAGTTGAAAGCAATAATATTGGATTTGAATATGTCTCCTGCAAAACGCGGTCGACGTCATGAATATTCACCGTCCACCACTAGATCTATTATTTTCCCAACCGCAAGTTTCGATCTAAACTGAAATCGTAACCCACTTCGTGCATTTAAACAATAACATGACGGTTGGAGGTAAGCTCAAACCATAACATACTTCGTGCATTTAAACAATAACATGACATTTTAACACACTGTTCCTGACAATGTCACAATTGCAATTTTCGATCTACGGTACAGCACATTTCGTGCATGTATACAATGGCTTTACAACTTATAGACTATTGTTACAGGAACACATTTTATTTCTAATTTTAAATTGTAAAAGAGGGTTACTTTTTAAATACTGGTCCATTTAAGATGGCCATGAAAGAGAGAGAGAGAGAGAGAGAGAGAGAGAGAGAGAGAGAGAGAGGGAGAGAGAGAGAGAGAGAGAGAGAAGAGAGAGAAAGAGAGAGAAATTCAGGCGTCACAACATACACAAAACCCCCAAACGTTCACTTGTAAAATGAGTTTTTAAAAGTTTTAGTAAGCGTTTTACGGCACTTGCAACACAATTAATTAGGTTATGTAAATGCCGAAGATTAGAGGAATTACAAGAGAGTAATTCGTAACATACACCACAAAGGAGGAGGAAGGATAAGGACGATAGATGATTGATAGGAAAGTAGAAGCAAGCCACACCAGAGCACCCGCCAACCATCAGCGCACTCGAAAAGTGTTGGTGTTCTCGCTCATTATCAACAATATTATAATTGATTGTTTTTAAACACAAGGGGGTTATCCTGAAAAATGCTGTTTTGAGAAAATCGAAGGTGAAGTTTTCGCCCCTTTTTCAGTTTCTTTAAAAGGCAGGGAGAGTTTTCTCTAAAACCAAACACATATGCAAACCAAGGAAAGGGGGCTCTCGTGGCCTAGAGGTTAAGGTGTTGGCCTCTCATTCAAAGGTCCCGGGTTCGATTCCGGGTAGCGACCAAAAAATTTTCTTCTCTAAAATTGTCTCCTTTCACATCCTTTCCTGATCTCTAACAATGTTCTGTTGTCTGCTTTCATTTCCACTTTCTGCCCCAACCCCCTCACCTCCTTTGCCCCCTCCTCTGGGCTCCTGACTCTTTCTGCAGCCTTTCTACTGCTACTCCTTGGCTCCTCCTAACTGCTGTCTTTCTGCCACACCCCTGATCTTCTGGTAGGAAAGATCCACACCTAGCCTTCTCGGACAAGGGCGAAAAATCTCGGAGGGCCCGTGTGCAAGTTGCGCACGTTAAAGATCCCTTGGTGGTCTAAAATCGATAAGAGTAGGCTTCGGCCGCCACCCGGGCAAAATTCAAAATTTCCTACCAACGAAAAAGTATTAGGTGTGTCCCGCGCGCTCATATTAAAAGGCAAGGAGAGTTTTCTCTAAAACCAAACACATATGCAAACCAAGGAAACAAAACTTCTTCTATAGGTTGGGCAATGCCCACTTTTGGTGTGGGTGAAAATTTCTGGAAACCCTCGAAATCAGGGCTAGCCCGCTTGTCCTTAACAGCGACCAATTATGCAGTGTGAAATATCGCTGGGTATCAGCCCAAGTATCACAACTCGGGGTTTGGGTGAAAATAATTCGTAAACATAATATTATTATTATTATTAATTTTATTAGTATTGTTATTCCATTGCACTGAAAGTGGGGCTTAATGCTCTGTAAAAATCTGAGAGAAGTGAGCCCATCTTGAGAAAATACACTCGGAATTGAAATACTAGGTATTGCTGCTGGATTGTCATGGTCATTTTCATAGTCATAATAATATAGTGAGGGAAAAATCAGGTTTTATTAAGTGTTTTCGGGGGTTTTGTTTTTGTTATTTGTTTTATTTTGTTTTTGTTCCTCCTGTAAAAAAAAACCCAACAACAACAGAGTTACAATAGTTGTACTGCTTTCACGCTTATGACCAACAAAGAGAAAGCAACCCCTTATCTTCCAATAAAAAAGATTATCTTACAACACAGGCTCTCTCTCTCTTTTTCCGCACCCCATCCTCAACAAAGGGTGTAGATCTAATAGTAATAGTTGAGTAACAAAGACAGCCCAAACAGTCAGTGTGTTCGAATTTTTTTGTTTGTTTGAGTAAAGAGAAGCACATTGGCACATTAGCTGTCATTTAGTGCTGGAAAAAGTGAGACAGACAGACCGACAAACAGACTGAGAGCCAGGCAGACAGAAACAACAGTGGAAACGTAAAGAATTAGGACCTACCTACCAGTGGCGCCCAACAACCACCCGCGAACAGTCAGTTCAGATCTACAATAACGGCAAATTTGAAGGAAAAAATATCAACCGCCCTGGAAACGGCAATAGTTTTTTTCCGCTCTGAAAAATGATAATATATTATTTTAAGCTCTATGCAGGGCTTTGAGAGATGGTGGTTTTAGATAACACGATCACTGATGCAGAACAAAACAAAAAACAAAACAAAACATGACAAAAGACCTATACATTCCTCTGTTGCGCTTACTGATAGAATGGGGGCTCTCGTGGCCTAGAGGTTAAGGTGTTGGCCTCTCATTCAAAGGTCCCGGGTTCGATTCCGGGTAGCGACCAAAAATTTTTCTTCTCTACAATTGTCTCCTTTCACATCCTTTCCTGATCTCTAACAATGTTCTGTTGTCTGCTTTCATTTCCACTTTCTGCCCCCACCCCCTCACCTCCTTTGCCCCCTCCTCTGGGCTCCTGACTCTTTCTGCAGCCTTTCTACTGCTACTCCTTGGCTCCTCCTAACTGCTGTCTTTCTGCCACACCCCTGATCTTCTGGTAGGAAAGATCTACACCTAGCCTTCTTGGACAAGGGCGAAAAATCCCGGAGGGCCCGTGTGCAAGTTGCGCACGTTAAAGATCCCTTGGTGGTCTAAAATCGATAAGAGTAGGCTTCGGCCGCCACCCGGGCAAAATTCAAAATTTCCTACCAACTGAAAATATTAGGTGTGCCCCGCGCGCTCATATGACCTTATGCAGTTGCGAGCGCCGTAAAACCCTACACTAAACAAACAAACAATTACTGATAGAATGTATAGAGCGAGTAGTTGGAGCTTACTGTGAATTCCACAACAACACCCCCCCCCCCCCCCCCTGCTACAGAAAGAGCGGAGACAGTCACAGTGAGCAAAATACTTTTTTCCCCTTTCATTTCAGTTGGAACTGTACAATGACTTGTTTCACTCCTACATCAACATAATTTTGATAATTACTTCAACACTAATTCAACCCAACTGCGGGTCTGGTAGCCTAACAACTAGACTATCGACGCCACTAACACGATAAGGGAGATGCCGTCATTTGGTCGAACCTGATAGTTTAAATGCATTTAACGTGAAATAGTTTGACAATGGCGTTTTGTTGAAACGTGGAAGTTGTGAGTGTATTTCGGCGTCGCTCGTCACCACTTCCATTATTTTATTTTATTTCATTGTATTTCTTTTTTTTTATCGTATTGCATCCTCATCTCGATGACATACATAATGAGATCGTTCTGATCGAACCAGCTGTCGCTTTTGTAAAATTGTTCACAAGGTCATAATATAGAACAAAAGTAAAGGGGAAAAAAACAGTTACAACTGGAGCTGCACCTTTATGTGTGGCATTGTGGTGAATTCAGACGCTCGACAAAAATGATTAATTTTCATCCATGAAACCGACATTTTTCTGCTTGTTCGGCAGTTTGTTTTTTCCTCCAACAACTTTTATGTCTTATTAAAAACACATTTCTGTAAGGATATCTACAGAAAAACATTGATCAGAGGCAACCACACAATGTAAATTTGCTGTTTCCGAGGACACTCAAGCTTTGGAAAACACCAAACTTTGGCGGCTATTTTATCGCTTATTTTACTTCTGACATCAAGTGATTCCCACGTCCTTCAATTGTAAATATGTAGACTCCTATTCATGATAAATGGGCAAATCTTTCGCCGAAGGCAAGACAAATGAATAAGCTTTAAAATGATACCAATAACTTCATATGCCCACAAATTGACTAGCGGCAGATTCAACAGTTCCGTGACACATACATATTACATGCAGAGTACAGTCAGTCAAATTCTACTTCCATACAACAGTAGATGTTATACGTGATTAATACAAGAGTACAGTTAGGAAAGTCTAATGCTACATTCAGGCACTCCCCTATTCTTAGGGTAGGTAAGATCTAGCACCTTGCCTTCTCGGACAAGGGTGAAAAAATCTTTGAGGTCCCGTGTGAAAGTTCCACACGTTAAAGATCCCTTGGTGGTCATAAAAAATCGATAAAAGTCCACTTCGTCCGCCACTAAAAGACACCAAACTTTGTTTCCGGCTCGCTCATACGACCTCATACAACTGCGAGCGGCGTAAAACGTTTTTCAAAAAAAAAAAAGAAATAATAATAATAATAAAGTAAAAATCGTATTATTCTCTCATTACAACAGTAGAATCTAGATGGTTTATATAAAGGTACAGTATACAAGCGTACAGTCAGGTCAGTCTACTGCTACTATCATTACAACTGTAGACGGTTCAATCTGCATTTGCCCCCACTTCCTTGTGGGCCAGTCTCTTACGATAAAGATTAGGAGAAGGTAATTCTCATTTTATATTTAAGAGCTGGCATCAGGGTCCTGCCTTTTCAATCCTAAACAACTACCGACGAGTATAATATTGTGTGTCATGACGCCGTGGAGCTAGGCGCTTGACAATTTGTGGGTATATGGAGTTATTGGAATAATGTGAAAGCCTGATCTATCTTGCTTTTGATGAAAAAGTAAACATTATGTGTCACAACACCGTGGAATCAGGCGCTCAGCAATTTTTGGGCATGTGGGGCGGCTATTGGTAGGCCCCATATTCCCTTAAAGCTTTTTTATTTGTCTTACTTTCAATGAAAAAAATATCCATTACTTTTAAATGTAAATTGAGATATTTGCGATTGAAATGTGTGGGGGTCTCCTGGTCTCAGAGGTAAAATTAACGAGAAAATGGCCGTCAAAATTGAGTTATTTCTTTACCTTGAGAGTCCACTGAAACAGGAAATTTATACTTTTAATGCCTTTAATTGACGTTTTTAAATACAACCCACACAGAAATGTGTTCTATAATAGTATAATTGACATGGAAAGTGTTGAGCTAAAAAAACAAAATTCGATAAAAATTCCCAAACCTGCGGAAAAAGCCAGTTTCTTCACTTTCATTATTTTGACGAGCACCTGATTTCACCACGCAGCTTCACAATTACATTTCTTGAATAAAAGTGGGAATATTTGCGATTGAAGGAGGTGAGCCACCTGGTGTGACAAGTAAATAGGACAAGAAAATGGCCGCCAAGAATTGGTAACTTACAGTTTCAATATTCTCGGAAACCGCAGATTTACATGTTTTGTGTCTTTGACCAATGTGCGTCAGTGAAAATCCACAGATAAATGCGTTTTAAAATGAATTTAAAAATTTTATATTTAAGACAGACAGAAATATCAAAGGGAAAGTAAAGAATTAGGACCTACCACTTGCGCAATTCAGCCACCCGGAATTGTGCGTGCTACATATTTGAAATAAATAATTGCAGCTAAATGTAAACTTCATTTTCGAATTCAGCAAATGGCGGGACATAGTGGTGGGCTAGAGGGCTCGATACCCCATCCCACCCCATCTTTAACTCTTTCCCTTCGTAAATGAATGTTTCATGAAAAAAAATGGTGAAAGGGTATAGGTTTAACGCCACTATCAACACTATTAGGTTATTTAAGAGGCGGGACCTCCGAGTTTAACGTCCATCTCCAAAAGGACCGAGCCAAAAGCGAAATTCGTGTAAAGTGCCTTTCCCAAGGGCACAGCGTCGAACCGAGCTGATGCTCGAACCCCCCACCCCGCATCTCACGATTACGAGTCCGTTAGCCTAACCACTAGGCCACCGACGCCACTAATGTTTCTTGATTAACCAGACAATCAACAGAGACCGTTTAAGGTGCATCAGAAGCGTCCACCTATAATTGCATGCAGTGAACACCATGCACTTGTTCGTTTATCCAATCACTGTTGTCACTGTTTACAACGAAAATTAACCAGCCAATCAAAATGTATTTAGGGCTCAGCAAAGGAAGAGCAAGAACGTATATGCCCGTTCCCAAATTTTCTTCTTGTAAAGAAACTATTCTTGTAAAAACGTTTTAAAAAAGAACTCGTGAATAGTGCTGCAAAGACGGCTTGCACTTCCCAGGCCCTGACAATGGGTACACCCCACCTCCTTCCCCCTACCTGAAACCCAGTAACCAACATACACAGTGGATCCTGGACAGAGATAAGAACGATAGATGTAGGATGGGAAAGAGGGGGCAAACCACACCAGAACACCCACAAATCACCTACTTAAATGCTATTTTAAAAATCTTGTATCAGTACCAAAAATCATTATAGTTTATGTCCGTATTCCGTAGCATAAATTTTAGTTTAATCATTATTAACCTCCGTTTTGCGAGACTGGAATCCAATGTTTTCAAAGTAATTAACGCCAAAAACCCCAAGATTGGAATGTAGTAAGCACAAATGTACAAGATAGGACCACCCTCACGAACAGTACGTGGGTGGTTGGCGGATGCTCTGGTGGAGTTTGCTCCTTTTTTCCTATCAACCATCTCTCGTCCTTATCATCTCTCCTCCTCCTTTTTTAGTGTTTGTTACTCCTGTGTAACAGGGCCTCAGATCTTCTACACTTATATAACCTTATTGTGTTGCTAGTGCCGTAAAACACCTACTAAAACCTAAAACAAAACGAACTGTGCCCGCATCTGTCGGGTATCGGTTAGGTGATTCGCCGTCGCACACAGTAGACTCGAGTTCGATTCCCTGGTCGCGAGAATTTTTATCGAGTATCTCGGGTCTTTCATTGGCGAGGGTTGTATCCCTCTCAGTCCGGGTTGACCCTGACAGACAGGGTGAAAGGTGGCCTTCTACTTCTAAATGATAATAATAATATTATTGTTTTGATGGGGGTGTTGAAAAATCTGCATTATAACAGAAAAAAGTTACGGCTGATTAGGCAGGGCACTGTGAATAACTCCTCGACTACACTAGCAATGACGTAGGACGACGTCGAGCTGTGCTCAAACATGCGGACGTAACAGTGGCGCGAGCGTGAGTGTGGATGGGTCGCTTGATGCACATCTAAACAAGAGACAAAATTCATTACATTCCCTCACTATTGCAATTCTCTTAAACGTCACGGATGACTCCCTTGCTCTCTCTTTAACTTCACGGTTGATATTATTGCTGTTCTCTTAAACTTCACGGGTGATACGTTTGCTCTCTCTTCAACATGCGTTTAATGCCAAGTTCCTTTTGTTGCTGTTGCTGTTCCTGTTGCTTTCCGCGACGTTTACGTTGCACCACTTTTGTGTCTAAAAATTAATGACTTCAGTTTTTCAGCATTACAGTATGCCACTATTCCACCCTTGTCTGGTTACTTTTAAGAGGCATTGCAATTTCAAAAAGACAGCCTCCCCCCCCCCCTCCCCCCCCCAAAAAAAGAACGCTTAGTGCACAGAGACCAGACATACAGATGGCTTTTAAAAAAGTTTCACGAAAATGTATACTCATCGAACGTGAATTGTTTTGTTTTTATTTTTGTCAGTGTTTTACGGCTCTGTGAACTTCATTAGGTCATATGGGTGCGAGAGACACATCAAGTTTTAATTTTGGTAGGCATTAATTTTGAATTTTGCTCTGGTGGCGGTCGAAGCCTACTCTTGCCGATTTTCGGATAACCAAGGAATCTTTAACTTGCACACGGGACCTCTAAGATTTGTACGCCCTTATCCGAGAAGGCTAGGAGTTAGATTTTACCTACACTAAGATCAGGGGTGTGGCTGAAAGCCAGCAGTAAGAAGGAGCCAAAGAGTAGCAGTTGAAGGGCAACAAAAAGAGTCAGGAGCCAAGAGGACGGGACATAGGGGGAGGAGGGGGGGGGGCAGAAAATGGAGACGAAAGCAGACGGTATAACATCATTAGAGAACGTGAAAGAAGGTGAAAGGAGAAAAAAATGTTCCGTCGCTGTCTGGTTTCCAACCCGGGACCTATTGAATGAAAGGCAAACACCGTACCTCTAGACCACCAGAGCCCCCAGCACGAATTTGACCACTACTGAACACATATATTCTACATAACCAATAGCGGAGGAAAAAAAAGATTATGAACACAAAAAAATGAACCAATGCAAAAAGGCAATATGATGAAAACTTGTAGTTTTAGTAGTTTTTTTAACGGCGCTCGCAACTGCATATGGTCATATAAGCGCCAAGGGGTGGGTGTCAACAAAGAAGTCCATACAGGGAATCAGGCTTACTCTGCTCACCTCTCTAGCTTCAACAGCATAAAGTCTGCTTCGACTATCAAGGCACCCCGAAGATAAAGGGTCAGAAGAGTGTGACAAACATAGAAAAGAAGTCGAGGAAAAATGACGATAGTAAGGATTAGGGGAAAAGTAGCAGGTCCCCGTTGCAGTTCATGCACAGTTATGAGCGTGACAATGATGAATCAGCCTATTTACAATTCTACTGAGCCTGAGAACATGTTATGTCCCCCCTTCGGGAATTTGCTTAAAGACACTTCAGTCAGTAGCATGGCCCCAGGGGGGGGGGGATTTAATTTTAGTAGGAGTTTTACGGCACTTGCGACACAATAAGGGCATATAAGTGCCGAAGAATAGAAGTGTTACAAGAGAGTAACAGACCAAAAAAAAGGAAGGAGGAGAGATAAGGGCGATAGACGATTGATAGGAACGAAGGAGCAAATCACACCAGAGCACCCAGGGGGGGGGGGGGAGTAGATGAAAACTAACTTGTGGAGGCTGGTTTTAAAACAAGGTCCTGCTGTTCAGAACAGGATCGAGCTTCATGTAACTCTTTTTTAAAAACAACTTATAACACTGTAAGCTAATAGGTCTATGCTATATGAGGCTCGAAAGTTCTCTCGACGTCATAATTTGTACAAAAGAAAAGACCGATATTTCTGAACACGCTGTAAACTAATAATTCTATGAGGCTTGATAAGTGGAATAGTGCTAAAGATAATTATTTTTGTATGTGCGTATATATAAATACATGCATGTATTTAACAGACGTGTTTCTGCTGTCATGTAACGAGTGATATATTATCGGAAACAGAAGATAACGAGCGGAGTAATCGCTTCTGTGGTGTAGCAGTTAGAGGTTTGCCATAGCTTGCAAAAGTCCTCAGCTCGCTTTCAGTGCGGGAAGACTGTTACTGGGTATCTCAATCTATCTACTGGGACGTTGCATCCATTTTTTTGAAGTTTTAGTAAGAGTTTTGCGGCAATCGCAACACATAAGGTCATAATATGAACGCCGAAGATTAGATGTGTTACAAGAGAGTAACAAACACAAAAAGAATGAGGGGAGATAAGGACGATAGATGTTTGATTGGAAAGAAGGAGCCAACTACACCAGAGCACCCGCCAACAATCCGCGTTGCATCCCTTTCAGCCTATGTTGGTTCCGATAGGTAAGGTTGAAGCCCGTCTCCTGAATGATTTAAATTGAGTCGATCGGTGAGTAAAAGCCCCTGCATTTAGAAAATAAAAGTAATAAATTAAAAATAGTCAAGTGAATTACCGCAGGGCTGAGATGGGGGCACGTGTGCTGCTGTGTGCGTGAGTTGGAGAGGAAAGAGCTATGATGAGCGTTTCTGGGACGTGAGGCGAAAGTTTCCGTAACAACACAGGTGTGCAAAACATGCGCAAAAGGGCGAGCAAACAATAAGGTGTGTATGGGGGTGAGTGTGTGTGCGTGTGTGTGTGTGTGTGTGTGTGTGTGTGTGTGTGTGTGTGTATGTGTGTGTGTGTGTGTGTGTGTGGGTGTGTGTGTTTGTTTGTTGTGTGTCTGTAAGAAAGAGATAGAGAAAGAGAGAGTATGAGAGACAGAGATACAGAGAGCGAGAGAGAGAGAGAGAGAGAGAGAGAGAGAGAGAGAGAGAGAGAGAGAGAGAGAGACAGACAGACAGAGACAGAGACAGAGACAGAGACAGAGCGAAATGGAGAGATAGGGAGGTGAGAGAGAGAAATAAAGAGAGCAAGAGAGTGAGGAAAAGAGAAGAGATAAAGAGAGATGGAGAGAGAGAGAGAGAGAGAGAGAGAGAGAGAGAGAGAGAGAGAGAAAGAGAGAGAGAGAGCATTGAAAGGGGCGGGTGCCAAAGAGAAGACCCGAGGCAAGAAGACACAGACAGAGAAGAAGAGAGAACACAGCTGTATGAGACATCCAGGGATCCGACTGTTAAGCATTTATTGTTTTTGTTTTTGAGTGAGTACTGAGGAAAAAGAAATGAAAGAAGGAAGGTATACAGAGATATCCAGAAAAAATAAACAGTCTGAGACTAGACAAACATCCATTCGGATAGAAGGACGGAAAAAAACAAATAGGTAGAGTTATGGAGAAAGAGAAAGAGAGGGTTAGAGAGAGAGAGAGAGAGAGAGGGAGAGAGGGAGAGAGAGAGAGAGAGAGAGAGAGAGAGAGAGAGAGAGAGAGAGAGAGAGAAAGAAAGAAAGAAAGAGAGAGGGGGGAGATGGGAGAAAAATATTGGAATATAACCTTCATTTTGAACAACAAATATACAAACCTATTATTCATGATCACAGGAAAACGATTTTGTTCCTTATGAAATGAATAATGATGAAAAACAAAAACAAAACGACAACAACAACAAGCAGCTACATCTGGACCAGCACTGGGCGACTTTAGGAGAACCCCTCCCCCCTCCCCCCAAAAAAAGAAAAAAAAGAATGCCTCTTTGTTTGAGTAAAGAAAAGCACAGCGACGCAGTTATGGTCATTTAGTGCTGGAAAAAACCCAGACAGAAACAACACAGGGGAAAGTAAAAAAGTAGGACCTACCAGTGGCGCCCTCCGACCACCCACAAATACAAATGCATTAAAAAAATAAAAATAAATGTACTCTGTTGTTTTGCTTTTGGAAGAACACTGGAATAAACAAACAGGCATCGGATGAATAGAGGTTAAACATTCAAATAAAACCTTTAGGTCTCGTGTTCGAATCCAGGTCAAAGTACGATATTGTGTCATTGAGGAAGAATCTTCAATCCTTTTTAAAAAGTTTTAGTAAGAGTTTTACGGCCCTTACAACACAATACGGTCATATAAGGGCCGAAGATTAGAGGTGTTACAAGAGAGTAACAAACACAAAAAAGGAGTAGGAGAGAGGAGGACTATAGCTTGAGAAAGGACAGAAGGAGCAAACCACACCAGAGCACCCACCAACCAACCACTTCAAGCAGTTTGCACAGTCATGAATCAAAGTAGGAACATCTTCACGGCTAGTTTGAGTGCGTGTTTGTTTGTTTGTTTGTTTGTTTGTTTGTTTGTTTATTTTAGTTGAGAGATGCATATCGATACAATTGCGGTCATAATCTAGTGCTGGGAAAAAGCAAGTCTGACAGACAGACAGACAGACAGACAGACAGACAGACAGACAGACAGACAGACAGACAAAAACAGTGGGAAGGTAAAGGACAAGGACCCGCAAACTTGGCCAGAACGGAGAAAGATTTTGTCGACACAATTTGTTTAGAGAGTGCCTGCAAAATATAGCGTCTGTCGAGACAGTAAATTATAGTAACGCACATAGAGCCTGCTTCTGAACAAGAGTATAGATTCTAATTTATATAATGAGAGAGAGAGAGAGAGAGAGAGAGAGAGAGAAAGAGAGAGAGAGACAGAGAGAGACAGAGACAGAGACAGAGACTGAGAGAGACAGAGAGAGAGACATAGAGAGACAAAAAAACAGAGAGACAGAGACAGAGAGTGAGACACACACACACTCTCTCTCTCTCACACACACACACACACACACACACACACACACACACACACACACACACACACACACACACACACACACACACAGAGGTAGAGGTAGAGAGAGAGAGAAAGAGAGAGAGAGAGAGAGATAGACAGACAGACAGACAGACAGAGAAAGAGAGAGAGAGAGAGAGAGAGAGAGAGAGAGAGAGAGAGAGAGAGAGAGAGAGAGAGAGACAGACAGACAGAAAACGGGGAAGGAAAGGGGGAGGGGCTTTATGGGAATTATATGTATGTCTTGTATCCAACCAAATCGATATCCTGGGGTGGGCAACATTAATCACTTTCTCTCACGCACAGACTGAAATGTGGGCATGTAGATCACTCACGTGCCGAGATAAAATATGACAGTGTATTGGGTTGCAATTGATAAGAGCTGGGTTCCATCCCGGCGCCAAACACAGATGATCTGAACAGACCTCGTGTCATTGGAGGCAGACGTTAGCTCGTTGAAAGTGTTTTTCAGTTTTAGTAAGAGTTTTTCGGCACTTGCAACGCAATAAGGTCATAATTATAAGTGCCGAAGATTAGAGATGTTACAAGAGAGTAACAAACAGAAAAGAAGTAGGAAAGTTTTAGTTTTAGTAAGGGTATTTTTGTTTTTGTAAAGTGTTTTACGGCGCTCGCAACTGCATAAGGTCATGTGAGCGCGCGGGACACACCTCATATTTTCAGTTGGTAGGAAATTTTGAGTTTTGCCCGGGTGGCGGCCGAAGCCTACTCTTATCGATTTTAGACCACCATAAGGGATCTTTAACGTGCGCAACTTACACACAGGTCCTCCGAGATTTTTCGCCCTTGTCCGAAAAGGCTAGGTGTAGATCTTTCCTACCAGAAGATCAGGGGTGTGGCAGAAAGACAGCAGTAAGGAGGAGCCAAGGAGTAGCAGTAGAAAGGCTGCAGAAAGAGTCAGGAGCCCAGAGGAGGGGGCAAAGGAGGTGAGGGGGTGGGGGCAGAAAGTGGAGGAAATGAAAGCAGACAATAGAACATTGCTAGAGAGCAGGACAGGAAGTGAAAGGAGACAACTTTTAGAGAAGAAAATGTTTCGGTTGCTACCCGGATTCGAACCCGGGACCTTTGAATGAGAGGCCAACACCTTAACCTCTAGGCCACGAGAGCCCCCTAGTAAGGGTTTCCGGCACTTGCAACACAATAAGGTCATATAAGTGCGGACCATTAAAGGTGTTACAAGAGAGTAAAAAACAGAAAAGAAGAAAGAAAGATCACTCCGTTTTAGTAAGAGTTTTACGGCACTTGCAACACAATAAGGTAAAAAAAGTGCCGAAGATTAGAGGTGTTACAAGAGAGTAACAAGCACAAAAAGGGGGGGGGGGGAGAAAAGGACGAAAGATGTTTGATAGGAAAGAAGAAGCAAACCACACCAGAGCACCCGCAAACCACCTACAGGAATGATCAGGACGACAGTTGTTTGATAAGAAAGAAAGAAGGGACAAACAACAGAACACAGGCCAACCACTCGCAGTTGAAGGTGGAAAATTTGATAAGTTATTTAGGCCAGACCTAAACTTCCTTATACATTAAAAACTCGGACCCCAGGTCCATTGTATTTTTATCTAATGCTAGGGGTTTCAACCTCCCATCAAAACAACTTAGACCATTTCGGAGACGGGCTGCTTTGACCTTGACTGTCGGGGCCAATCAGGACTGAGATACCATGTCCCATCCCAGCAGTCATATCATATGAGCGCACGAAACACTAGTTGGTTGCATTTGCAACAGTTCACTGCACGGCTGGTCAACTATCAGACTTTATAATGTTAAGATATTAAAATTTCGAGTAGATATATTTTCAATTTAAAACAACTCTTTTAAATAACAAAAGTTTTAAACAATTTTATTTCATTTCATAATTTCACATAAAGGCCAATGGCCTTCATAAAATCCAAAATTCTGTTGGGAACAACGACTGAAAACAGATCTTGCAATTTTTTGCATCTAAAATATTTCCTTCTGGTCTCTCCGAAGTCTAGAACAACCGGACAGAATGAAAAACACACAAACATCCCAAAACCACCAAAAGTCTACATAAATCTCCGAGCTTTATTCAATTAATGTTTAACATGTTTGTTGGAGGCCAGACACGGCAAGCAAGCGACTGGAAATATCGGGCCCTTTCCTGATTCTGAGATTATAGTGTTTCAAGTGCGCGAACATTATATAATTATGTTATGCAAAAATATTAATGTTATGGAGTTGGGGTGACTACAGACGAACATGGCGTCGAGGGCCTACGTTGTACGCATAACATACTTAGAGCATAATTGTGAGCACTAAATATTCGTTGTTTCCAACATTCTGCAAGTTTCACTTTCTTTCCTGAGACTTTTGTTACCATTACCCTTTTGAGAAAGGCAATGATGATGATGACCCTTTTGACCTTTCCCTTTCGTTTCAGTTTGTTTGAGTAAACAGAAGAAGTACATCGACACGCTAATGGCCGTTTAGTAATGAGAAAGAAAGTAGGGCAGATGGATAAAAACAACTGAGGTAAAGGAAAGAAGTAGGGCCTTCCACTGATCCCCACCTTGTGGAGTAAAGAAAAGCACATCGACACATTAATAGTCATTTAGCGATGAGAAAAAATTATAAGACAGACAGACAGACAGACAGACAGAAACAACAGAGACAAAGTTGTTGTTGTTTCACTCTTGGCAGCGCAGTGCCTCCCTCAAGTAACTACATGTCCTTATCATCTGGTCAACGCCAGAGTAGAGCAGGCTTTGTAAGTCTGTAGGTGTGTGTAAGAGCCTGCGTCGAAGAACTGAAAGGTTTCGGCAGTGAAGGAGATGTTCAGCGGTCTCCTCATGGTAGTCACAGTGTCTGCAAAGGGGTTCTCACATGAGGTTAATTCTGTTAGAGAGAGAGTAAAGAAGTAGGACCTTCCAGTTGTCAGCACCATGTTTGTTTGCGTAAAGAGAAGCACACCGGCACAATAATGATCATTAGTGATGAGAACAAAATATGACAGATGGACAGAAACAACAGAGAAGTAGGACCTACAAGTGGCAACGTCCAACCACCCGCGACCATTCCCTCATTGTGTGGATACGAGGATGACTCGTTATACAGCCGAAAATGAGATCTACAGAGTTTCCATATTAAGTACACAAGTAGCAGTTTTGTTGTTGTTGTGAACATGGCATATTTTCTGATAGACAGATTCCACTTCTCATTTAGCTCTCCATTATAAGAATGTTTAATACAGTGCAGATAATGCCACGTGGATGTTTTAGCTCTTTGTTTTTTTTAATCAACTTTTAAACCAAGTTTTGTTTGAGAAAAGAGAAAAAAAACATTGACACAACAACGGTCATAATTTAGTGCTGCAAAAACGTAAGACAGATAGACAGAAACAACAGAGGGAAAGTAAAGAAGTAGGACCTAGCAGTGGCGCCCTTCAACAGTCTACATAAACAAAATGGGTTAAAAACTATGGTGAAGTCGGCTAAGAGGAGCCAAAGTTCTCAATCATAAATTATCCTCATTTGAATTATAAAAGGGGAACTTTTTTTTTTTACCACGAAGAAAGTCATAAAAAACCCACCCATTTCTTATTCATTTCCCATTCTCATACTCGGTGCCCTTAACCCCCCCCCCCCCCAAAAAAAAACAAAAACGGACAGGCAACAGCTGTTTAGTACAAAACTCGACAGGAAATGACCCACAATTTCTCGGATTACGCTCGAAGGCAACCGAGAAATGTAACCCAATCTGTATTGATCTGAAACAGCAGACATACGTACGCCATGCTCCGAAATAACGCCGTATCTCCACGACGACTCGTATCCCCCCCCCCCCCCCAAAAAAAAAAATGCAGTATAATTAGAAGGTATATAAGTGTAAGTACCAATGATTAGAGGAGTTACAACAGAGTGACAAAAACAAAATGATGAGGAGGAAAGATTTGGATGACAGATTTTTGCTCGGAAAGAAAGAGCAAACCACACCGGACAAGCGCTAATCACCCAAAAAGAAAGCATACATATTGGGTTTAAATATGGTTTGTACAACAATGAAATACATTTCAAACAAAGTTTAAATTTTAAAAAATCGAATTTCATTCAACAAGTTATGCTAACAACCAGCTGGACGTGGCTTAGATAGAGTCTAAGTATTATCACATCTTATATTAAATAATTTTTAACAATATCCCTAGTTTGAAAACGGTTGGAGATACAAGGTTTTATCAATTTGCAGACATAATAATATATTGTGGATTTATTGACCGAGCCAACAGTCTCGGGTTGCACAGATCACACACGAGATAAAAGTTAGTCCACCACGTGGGTCCAGTGGTCAAGCTGAGTTACGTTATTTACGTCCAGAACAGAACTGTAACCTTTATTATTATTATCATTATTATTAATATTATTATTATTATTATTATTATTATTATCATTACTATTATTATTATTATAATTATTATTGTCATTATTTATTATTATTATTATTATTATTATTATTATTATTATTATTATTATTATTATTATTATTAGTATTATAAATAGCATTATCATTATTATTGTCATTATCATAATTATCAAAGTAACAACGCCAACACCACCAACAACCTTAATGCTAAAGCTAATGCTGCTATTGCTCATGCTGCTGATATTAATGCTGCTGCTACTGCTACTGTTACTAGTGCTAATGCTATTACTGCTGCTGCTGCTGCTGCTGCTGCTGCTGCTGCTGCTGCTGCTGCTACAATTACTACTAATACAATAACAATAACAATAATGACAATTATAATAATAATGATAATTTCTATTATTATTATTATTACTATTATTATTATTATTATCATCATCATCACTCTTGTTATTATTATTATCATACTCATCATTATTGTTATCTTTTAACTTGTTTCGAATAAAAAAACACGTAGAATAATAAAAATTCATTTAAATTTAAAACCATATTTTTGTTCTAACACTAATACAATGACGTGTTGGGCTCGAGAATACAGTGAACGAGGACCTGTTCGGAAAGTTTCAGAAACGCCTGTCTAGGTCCTGTGTACTGAACAACTTTAAGGCTTCCGCGGACTGACGACGATATTTTTTATTAAAGTAGAGGGTTTTACGGCGCTCGCAACTGCATAAGGTCATATAAGCGCCAACCTCTCTTGCTTCAACAGCACAAGGTCTGCTTCGACTATCAAGGCACTCCGGGAATAGCAGGTCACAAGAGTGTGACAAACATACAAAAGAAGTAGACGAAAATGACAATAGTAAGGATTCGGAAAGAAAAAGCAGCAGTACCCTGTTGTAGATCAGGCGCAAATAAGAGCGTGACATAAATCAGCCCATGTACAATTCTTCTGTGCTTGAACGAGAAATGTCCCCCCTTTGGGACACTACAGTCAGTGGCACTGCGCCGAGGGGGAACTGACAACGGTTATAGACAAGATTTGCAGGTTATAGATAGGATTTTGCTTTATTGTAAACAACCACAACTACCATAACCATCACCAACAACAACACCAACCCCACCACCCCCAACAACAACAACAACAACAACAACAACAACAACAACAACAACAACAACAACAACAACAACAACAACAACAACAACAACCATAAGCACCCCCTCCAAATAAACATAAATATGAATAAACGAAAGAAAGAAGTTATAATTGAGCTTCCTGACAATAACTACAAGTAGATCGCATGGAAATAATGTCACCTTAAAGGATCGCCCGGTGTTTTGAGCTGTAGCAAAGCGGAAGAGTTTTGGGTCTGTTCAATGAAGGAGTTCGCGTTTCGCCTCAGAGTATTTTCCTCAAACTTCCTACATAAATTCACAAAACTAAATACCAAACGTAACATCCCCCC
>NW_004797809.1:144396-145396 GCF_000002075.1 Aplysia californica
ACCACACACAGAGAGAGAGAGAGAGAGAGAGAGAGAGAGAGAGAGAGTAGGACCTACCAGTGGCGCCTTCAACTCAAACCACCCGCAAGACAATGTTTACGATTTTCGACGGCTGAGCACAAGAAGTGACTATATAATCCATTTTTAACAGTTTTCGAGATAAACGAGTTTGAAATCTCTAGATCTATAACATGTCAAAAAAGAAATGTTATTATCTCGATATCAAATGAAGCAACGGCTTAGATAATAATATTTACAAAGATAAAAGAACGGCTTAAATCTCACTACCCGAATTATCGATTACTCCATTTCGACTAAAAGTGGATCGTCACTTCCTGTGCTCAGCCGTCGTATTGCTTTAGTTTTAGTAAGAGTTTTATGGCGCTCGCAACAACATACGGTCATATGAGCACCATAAGATTAGAGGTGTTATAAGAGAGTAACAAACACAAAAAAGAAGAAGGGGATATAAGGACGATAGATGTTTAATAGGAAAGAAGAAGCAAACCACACCAGAGCAAACGCCAACAACCAACGTACGACAGATGTGATAGGAGAAAAGGAGCAACCAATCACCCACTATCATATTTTTTGGACCCGTGTAGCCGTGTACCCGTGTACTGTGTACATTGTACCGTTGACACGATAAACAATGACTCCCTCAAGCTCCTGTTAACTCCTACAATACGTGAGTTCCATTTAACCAAGGCCACTATGAGAACACAGGTCACGCAAAAGGTCGTGCTTTCGGAAGACGTAGGTTACGGTACGGGGTTATATTCCAGCCAGCTCCAAACGTGAGTAAATCTATTGATCTTGAGCTGTACCTTTGCGCTCACAACCAGGGTGTCTGTTGTATGTCCGTGCATTTCTGATTTTGTTTTCTCTCTCTATTTCTTTCTTTCTTTCTTTCTCTCTCTCCCCCTCTCTCACTTTCTTTCTCTCTCTCTATCTCTGACTCTTTCTTTAGTCTCCCTTCTGTCTTTCTGTCTGTATCTAT
>NW_004797809.1:146858-148686 GCF_000002075.1 Aplysia californica
TCTCTATCTCTCTCTCTCTCTCTCTCTCTCTCTTTCTCTCTCTCCCTCTCTCTCTATCTCTCTCTCTCTCTTCCTGTCTCTCTCTCGGCCTCTGTTGTCGACGAACGATAAAAGGTGCTCTCGAAATGTCTCCCCAGTCTTGTTTGGTTTCATGTCTAGACCAATGGCCAGTGCTTATACTTCTATCGTTGATCCTTCACTCTGATATAATATGTTCGGTTCACCATGAAGCGCACAATTTGACTCTATGTGAACCAAATGAAAAGGAAAAAAAAGGGGGAGGGGGATGAAAGGGTGTGTGTGAATGTGGTAAGGAGGTTGGGGTGGGGGGTGCCGAGTGCAATTGACCGCAGCTGCTCAAGACTTCGAGTTGTTTGTTTTGTTCTTCATTTTGGAGTAATGCCACGAATTTGTTTGTTTGTTTTAAGTAAAGAGAAGCAAATGGACACAATAGCGGTCACTTGGTGATGGGGAAAAAGTAAGACAGACAGAGAGAAACAACCGAGGGAAAGTAGAGAAGCAGGACCTACCAGTGGCGCCCTCTAACCATCCTCGGCGCAATCATGGTACGTACACTTCGCAGCAATGTTTTTTTTATTGTGTTGTTGATTTTTTGTTTGTTGAGAGGGCAAATGGCGGCGACTATGACATTGCACGCTCAAGTTTATGTTCTACACTCACTATTACGTTTTACTTATCGTTTTACGGTACTTGCAAACACAATAAAGTCTTATACGTGCCGAAGATTAGAGATGTTACGAACAAAAAAAATATGGAGGAGACATAAGGACGACATACATTTGATAGGAAAGTAGGAGCAAACCACACCAGAACACCCAGAGATTACCCACAGACTTACTATCATCGGTGCCAAAGTGCGAGATCGCTTTTCCATAACCGATTGGATAGATTAAAATCTATGAACTGTTACAGTTACACGAAAAATTTGAAGAACGAAAAGCGTAACTTGTTTTAATATTTATTGCTTTCTGTATGATTGTGTTCTCCTATCAAAATATAAGACACCCCTAAATGAATATACCACTCATTCCAGTACTATTAGGGTTTTTTTTTAGGAGGACAGACTTTTTTTAGCTATTGGTATAATCATAAAGCTTGTTCATTTGCTTTGCTTTTTTTTATTGATTTAGTAGGCTTTTTACGGCACTATCGACTCAATTTTGGTCAGCCTTGCTTTTAATGACAAAGACACTCATCTATCTCAAACAGAAATCGAGATATTTGCGATTGGAAGAGGTGGGGGGGCCACCTGGTGTCAGAGGTTAAAATAGCGAGAAAATGGTCACCAAAGCTTCATGACTTACAAAGCTTGAGAGTCCTTGAAAATCGCAAAATCTACATTCCTGTGTTCTTGATCAATTTTTTTTCAGTAAAATCCAAGAAGAAATGTATTTTTAAATGGGCGTAAAAAGAGTTGAACCAAAAATATTATAATAATTAAACATTGATGAAAATTGTTAAAACAGGTGGAAGTGTGTGTCTCAGATTTCAGTATTCTGACCAGCGACTGATTCTACAAAGCTGCCACACATATCATGATATTCATGACTGTGCACTCTAACGAAGATCTAATTTCAGCTCTCTATAACGCGCCCCATAATATTTTGACTTCATAATTTGGAACCAGTGAAGTACAAGAAGGAATAGGTTGTTCCTACTCAACTATGATAAGAAAGGTGCTTTGCACTTCATTTGTTGTGCCCCACTTCAGCACACAAAAGCAGCGAACTTTTAATAGAGAGCAAAGATCGGCGGCCATGGCACTGCTCTATCCTGGATTGTAGTGCAAGTCTATGATCCAAACTTT
>NW_004797809.1:148855-152292 GCF_000002075.1 Aplysia californica
ATATACAAGATCTTAACCCACTTTCTAAGAAAAAGAAATAGTAGAGCCAACGCGCACTGCTTGTGCGATCTTAATATACCAGTCGACACATAAATGAGACTAAATGTGGGTCGTTGGTTTTTTCTCATTTACCCATTCCACATTACCCCGGCTAGGGGGTGTGAGCTTGAAGCTAATAATACGAGTTATATGGCCGCCCTTGTAAAGTCTGTATATATTTGGTAAGGAGGTGGGGGGGGGGGGTGCCGAGTGCAATTGACTGCAGCTGCTCAAGACTTCGAGTTGTTTGTTTTGTCCTTCATTTTGGAGTAATGCCACGAATTTGTTTGTTTGTTTTAAGTAAAGAGAAGCAAATGGACACGTGTACACAATAGCGGTCACTTGGTGATGGGGAAAAAGTAAGACAGACAGAGAGAAACAACCGAGGGAAAGTAGAGAAGCAGGACCTACCAGTGGCGCCCTCTAACCATCCTTGGCGCAATCATGGTACGTACACTTCGCAGCAATGTTTTTTTTATTGTGTTGTTGATTTTTTGTTTGTTGAGAGGGCAAATGGCGGCGACTATGACATTGCACGCTCAGGTTTATGTTCTACACTCACTATTACGTTTTACTTATCGTTTTACGGTACTTGCAACATAATAAAGTCTTATACGTGCCGAAGATTAGAGATGTTACGAACAAAAAAAATATGGAGGAGACATAAGGACGACATACATTTGATAGGAAAGTAGGAGCAAACCACACCAGAACACCCAGAGATTACTCACAGACTTACTATCATCGGTGCCAAAGTGCGAGATCGCTTTTCCATAACCGATTGGATAGATTAAAATCTATGAACTGTTACAGTTACACGAAAAATTTGAAGAACAAAAAGCGTAACTTGTTTTAATATTTATTGCTTTCTGTATGATTGTGTTCTCCTATCAAAATATAAGACACCCCTAAATGAATATACACTCCTTCCAGCACTATTAGGGTTTTTTTTAGGAGGCCATACTTTTTTTTAAATTATTGGTATAATCATAAAGCTTGTTCATTTGCTTTGCTTTTTTATTGATTTAGTAGGCTTTTTACGGCACTATCGACTCAATTTTGGTCAGCCTTGCTTTTAATGACAAAGACACTCATCTATCTCAAAGAGAAATCGAGATATTTGCGATTGGAAGAGGTGGGGGCCACCTGGTGTCAGAGGTTAAAATAGCGAGAAAATGGTCGCCAAAGCTTCATGACTTACAAAGCTTGAGAGTCCTTGAAAATTGCAAAATCTACATTCCTGTGTTCTTGATCAATTTTTTTTCAGTAAAATCCAAGAAGAAATGTATTTTTTAATGGGCGTAAAAAGAGTTGAACCCAAAAAAATATAATAATTAAACATTGATGAAAATTGTTAAAACAGGTGGAAAAAAAGTGTGTGTCTCAGATTTGAGTATTCTGACCAGCGACTGATTCTACAAAGCTGCCACACATATCATGATATCCATGACTGTGCACTCTAACGAAGATCTAATTTCAGCTCTCTATAATACGCACCATAATATTTTGACTTCATAATTTGGAACCAGTGAAGTACAAGAAGGAATAGGTTGTTCCTACTCAACTGTGATAAGATAGGCGCTTTGCACTTCATTTGTTGTGCCCCACTTCAGCACAAAAAAAGCAGCGAACTTTTAATAGAGAGCAAAGATCGGCCATGACACTGCTCTATCCTGGATTGTAGTGCAAGTCTATGATCCAAACTTTTTTTAACGCTTCTTTGGCTCCTTTTTTTTGTTTGTTTTGATAAGTGTTCTACACGCCCGCAACTGCACAAGGTCATATGATCGCGCAGGAAACATTAAACATTTTCAGTTGGTAGGAAATTTTGAATTTTGCACGGGTGTCTGCGGAAGCCTACTCTTATCGATTTTGGACTACCAAGGGATCTTTTACGTGCCTAACTTGCACACGGAACCTCCGAGATTTTTATGGGCAGGGGTCCCAGAATGGGTTTCAAAACGTTATTAAGACAAATACAGACTTACAGTTTGGCATGTAGGTTTGAATTGAGAAAAAAAATGCAATATGAATTTTTTTTTTTATTTCAAGATGGCGCCATAATAAGTACCACAAAAACTTCCGAAACATCAATTTTTTTTTCTCAAAATTTACCCATAAAACAGAAAGTATTCAATATTTTTAATCAATTGAAATGGGTATTGGTATTGGGGAGACACCTACAGCAAATTTCAAGTAAATCCACTCGTAAACTTCAGAGTAGTCCAGAAAAGTGTATTTTAAAAAAATGATGTTTTGGGAAAAACACGATTAAAGGATAAAAAAATGACATAAAATCAAAAGTTGTTAAGATACAATAATAATTTTTGTACGCAGAGTTAGGTGGCATGCAAGCAATCGATGTGCCAAATGTCATGCAAATACAATAATTTATTTTTGAATTATATTTTTTTTAAAGCTGTCAATGCACAACGCCAAATTTCAATCTTCCAATCAGTCGCACCTCATAACAGCCTGGGACCCCTCCCTATATCTGAGAAGGCTAGGTGCTCGATCTTACCAACAATAAGTTCAGGAGTGTATGTGAAAGACAGCAGTAAGAAGGAGCCAGGGAGCAGAAGTAGAAATTGCTTTCGGCCGCCACCCGGGCAAAATTCAAAATTTCCTACCAACGAAAAAGTATTAGGTGTGTCCCGCGCGCTCATATGACCTTATGCAGTTGCGAGCGCCGTAAAACCCTATACTAAACAAACAAACAAACAAGAAATATTGTTGCAGAAAGAGTCAGGCACCCAGAGGAGGGGGCAAAGGGGTGAGAGCAGAAAGTGTAGACGAAAGCAGAGACAGAACATTGTTAGAGAGCTGGAAAAGACGTGTAAGGAGAACATTTGAGAGAAAACAATGTTCCGTCGATGTCCGGATTCGAACACGGGATCTCTTGAATGAGAGGCGAACACCGTAATCTTTCGACCACGAGAGCCCCCTCCTTGACCTCCTGTCATAACATTAAATGAAAAAAAAAATACTATGTCGTCGGCGATATAAAGTGGTGCAACGAAGAAATAAAAAGTCTGATTCTTAGTCCAAAGAAGAAATAAAAAGTCTGATTCTTAGTACAAAAGGAGAAATAAAAAGTCTGATTCTTAGTCCAAAGAAGAAATAAAAAGTCTGATTCTTAGTACAAAAGGAGAAATAAAAAGTCCGATTCTTAGTACAAAAGGAGAAATAAAACAGATGACCTTCAATCTGAACAGAAAGTAGGTGTGCTGGATTTCGCCCAAAAAGTCATTGTGCAAAATCGGAGAACAGGTGTAAGTTAACCCAGGATTTAATTTGTGGGGCATCGTGGTGAAATCAGGCGGTCGACAAAAGAATGAAACCGGCATTTTTGAGAACGTTTGTCATATTCTATCGAGTTTTTTTTTTTTGTTTTTTTT
>NW_004797809.1:154893-156823 GCF_000002075.1 Aplysia californica
AACTGAAAAAGGACGTGATTGCAAATTGTCATTGGAGAGTTTTATGTTAATGCGCTGGTGTGCCAGAAACACTCTTCCATACATTTTTTAGTAATACAAAAGTCAATTGAGACAGTTAGTAATCTGAGATAAGACATGGCGCATGAGAAACAGAGCGCCACTTCAATTTTCCAGAAAAAGAGTCTCAAACGCGCAAGCAGCCAGCCGGTTTGACAGACAGACAGACAGACAGACAAAAAACAGAAACCGAGAGGTGAAACAGAAGGACACAGACATAACATATCCAAGTTAGCAAACCACATACCCACATTATTAAATCACTCGTGATCGGTTTTACGATTTTCGGCTTTGTTGATTTGTTGTTTCGCTGTTGTTTTTGTGACTTCAAGGAAAAGCGGTGAAGTAGATGTCGAGATAAGAGGTAGGAGGCCAAGGGTTGAGGTTATGGGGGTCGGGTGGAAGGGGGGAGGGAGTCAAGGAAGGAAAGCAGAGAGAGGAAGCCAGAAGAAGGGATAGGGTGGTGGAGAGGGAGGGGGTCGAAGTAGGAGGGAAGAGGTCAGGCTGGGCCGGTAAAGGCGGAGGTCAAGAGGTCGATAGAGAGAGAGAGAGAGAGAGAGAGAGAGAGAGAGAGAGAGGGGGGGGGGAGGGAGAGAGAGGGAGAGAAAGAAAGAGAGGCACACACAGAGAAACAGAGAGAGGTAGAGAGACACAGAGAGAGAGAGAGAGAGAGAGAGAGAGAGAGAGAGAGAGAGAAAGAGAGAGAGAGAGAGAGAGAGAGAGAGAGAGAGAGAGAGAACGTGCTGATATCAGACAATTATTATTTTCTGGGTAGCGAGCTATTATTACAGAGAAGCTTCTAGAATTTCACAAGCGGCGGAAGTGGGCGCGAGAACAAAGAAGTTGCCCCAGGCGGAAGTTTTGTGGCTGATGTAATTATAATAGTGGTGGGCACAAGTCGATACTGGCCAGTATCGTTTTTAGTTTAGTTTAGTTAGAGTGTTACCGTGCCGGCAACTGCATAAGGTCATAATATGAGCGCGCGAAACCTAATCAAGTTGGTTTCATTCCCAAAATTTCATAGCACGGCTTGGTTTAAGTCAATATTTCGATTGTATCGCAATATCGAGCCCTGATGAAGTTTTATGACGGCTATAATTATAGTTATGGGCATTAGTCCATACTGGCCAATATCGAGTTAATCTACTAGCTGATGTTTTGTTCGAGTACTATTGAAGTTTCGTGGCGTCAATGATTATAGTGTTCGACATTAGCCGATACTGGCTAATACACGTATCGACTAAGAAAACCCAGTATTGATGACCCTAAGAACTGAGTATTTACTTTTTTTTAAAAATACAGTTAACTTAAACTCGTTATACAGCCACTCTTGGGACGTGTATGAAGTTGGCGGAATAGCGGGGCAAGTGATTGAACGGGGTCCTTTATATAATAACCCAATTGCCCGACGTAAAAGGAAATGATTGTGATGTCACTGTAAGAACCGTGTTATAAAAAGTCTTTTTGTTGGTGATTTACGTGTACACGTATTTATAGTCGAGAATATTCTCTCTCTCTCCTGTTCGTTCTCTCTCTCTCTCTCTCTCTCTCTCTCTCTCTCTCTCTCTCTCTCTCTCTCTCTCTCTCTCTCTCTCTCTGTCGGTCGGTCTCTGTCTCTCTATATTATATAGTATACACCTATCTATCTATCTCTCTCAGTGTGCGTTCGGAAGTGTGTGTAAATGTATACGCGTGAGCACGCACTCGTGTGAGTGTGTGTGTGTGTGTGTGTGTGTGTGTGTGTGTGTGTGTGTGTGTGAGTGTGTGAGAGTGTGAGTGTGTGAGTGTGTGAGTGTGTGTGTGTGTGTGTGTGTGTGTGTGTGTGTGTGTGTGTGTGTGTGTGTGTGTGTGTGTGTGTGTGTGTGTGCGTGGA